>NW_015511519.1:3231-3634 GCF_001515645.1 Sinocyclocheilus grahami | reverse complement strand
GAGGCTGCAGCTGCTGCTCCTGAAGAAAGGGAACGCTATGTGTTTTAAGCATTTACATCGCTTCAGCTCGTTCAGTCAGTCTGACTGATTTATAAAAGAAGTGAATACTTACTGAATGTAACGCTGTAATGCTTTATCTAGCAGTAATGAAGGCTATGTCTGTGGGTAAGACGCATCCGCAGATGAGTGACAGAAAGTGCGTCTGATTTGGTTAGTTGGTCGTAAACAGGAGTTCAGATGCTGGAAACCAAACTCTGAGCGATGTGTGCGTGTTTGTCGCGGATGATATCTGCTGCTGGAACACAGCGCGATGACAGCAGTCTTCATTAAAGAGCACTGAGTAAGTTATCCAGGGCTCGACTCCAGCTTCTGCTCAGCAGACACTGGGGCTAATACAGATATA
>NW_015511519.1:2540-3204 GCF_001515645.1 Sinocyclocheilus grahami | reverse complement strand
GTCGTGAAGTCATCGCTTATCTGAGGGACTGTCTACAAATTACAGGTTTCTATTGAGACAGCCTGCAACGATTACTGTCCATGGTACTAAAGTCATCAAAGAACAACTACTTCTTCATTTTTCTTCTTAGTTTTTTTATTGGCAGTTTGCAAACGAAGTGCACTACCGCCATCTACTGAACAGAGGTGTGATGTCATTGGGATGTCAATTTTTTATACGAGCTACTGTGTTTATATATATATAAATAAAACAACCTAAATCCTGTTTACAAGCTGACTTTCTTTCAGAAAGTTCATGACAGTCTTAATTATAGAATGTGTGCCAGGCAGACTCAATAGGTTTTTTAAATTCAATCCATTATTCGATGCCTTCTCTAGTTCTTTCCTAGAGTCTTTTCAAGTGTTACATGTTCTACACTTTCCACTTCTCCACAGTGTATACATAATCCTGTCTGCTGTTTTCCTTTTGTGTTTTCCTATTAATCTTAAGCAACTATTTAAACTTGTGTGTCCTATTCTCAACCTTGTTAAAATAGTTTTCTCCTCCCGCCTCAGATTACTATACTTTTTAACTCTCACTTCTTTCTGAATGCTGTATATGTCTTCATCAGAGAAATTGGCAACATAGAGGAGGTTTATTTGGACAAACTCTTAAATACATTTTA
>NW_015511519.1:0-1224 GCF_001515645.1 Sinocyclocheilus grahami | reverse complement strand
GCTTTTGTGTTTACCATGCATTTTTCAACCTCTCTCTGACAATTACTTTCCATCTTGTATGTGTGTGTGTGTGATATCCAAAGATATAATATTATGGCAAAGGTGCTTGCAATGTAAAATAAATGTTTGCTTTTGACATGTGTTTGTGATCTTTTGAATGCAGTGCTTCATTTTGCAAAAGATATGATGCATTTTGCTTTTTGTGTGTGCAATTCTCGGATTTGTGTGTAAAGTTGGAACAAAAGAGATAAAGTTTAGAAAATGTGTGTAAGCAGTTGGGAAAAAATAATCCATCCCTGGACACCAGAAACTGTCAGAAAATATCTGTTTTGTCTGGTAACAGAACAAATATTCAGCAAAACTAGTTTAATACCCAAACCCTGTTAACAGCAAGTCTTGTGTGGTACCCAAAAAACCCAAACCGGGTGTTTAATCAGCTAAGAAAAAGCCAGGGAAGAGCAGAAGCAGGAGACTAAGTGATGATAAAAAAAGTAGTGGAGTTTACTGAATAGTCTTAGTTGCATATGTGTCAATGCTCAGACTTCGTCTGATGAACACAAATTCAACAAGTAGTGTTAAACCAAACTGATTCACAACAACATCCCATAAACATTCCCTGGTATCTCTTATTCATGAAGACAAACAGCCATTCAAACCACACAGTCTAAGACAACAATGGAGAAATAATAAAAACAATATAGAGTAATCAATCATGAAATTAGTATATACATGATTATAATGATGATTTAAAATGGTTATATGATTAAATGGACTAATAAAACAATTAAATGATAAATGATTATACATTTTGAATGAAGAATAAATGATTATAAAAAAGACACCTAAACAACACAAATGTGTGGTTGTTGTCTTGAAGTAAAACACACACAGTTTGCATTTGAGGATCCTCACATCCTTCACCTATGACATCAGTACATCAGTCAACAAAGCAATTAGCACATTTTTTTGTGACACATACACATCTCATATTTAAGCAAGCTAAACATAAACTCTTATTCTTAAGTCTTACTACAATTTTTTGGTAGGACAGACAACATTTGCTCTTATCCTTCTAACCTTGTCACCTTATCTTCACTGCCAATCAGTTTGACTACTGTCTTCACTGCTACTAAAGCTGGAATCAAATGCATTGTAATATTGCACAGGCTATTGACACGTGGGGTACCCCTCTGTAGAAATCGGGTTGGGGGTGCGGGTGAGGGG
>NW_015511518.1:8866-10069 GCF_001515645.1 Sinocyclocheilus grahami | reverse complement strand
AGCCCAATTGCTGGGTTTGTCCCTATTTAACCCAGCACTGGGTTGAATTTAACCCAGCATTATTTTAGCGTGTACCCCAAACTTTTGAGTGGTAGTTTATACTGGTAGATGGGGCCTATTTGAAATTGTGGATGCAACCACATAGTTCATGTATGATTTGATATAAAATGTACTTAAATGTCTAGTTCACTGAGGTGTTTTTTAATTCCTATTTTCTATGAAATGCATGCCACTATGCTCTGTTCTGTAAGGTTTAGTGTTGTTTTATTGCTTTGAATAGCAACGGTTCTTGTCTTCACTTACATTTCCTTTAACCCTCTGGAGATGTTCTTATGTTCAGTGGTTTGGTGTTTGGACGCTGTCCACGGGTGAACTTCAGCTCGAGTTCTCCTACAAAAAAAGTACTGATAATTTTAGTCTAAGAGCAACAAGAATCCAGTGTTTTATAAGGATTCGTTCTTATCCAGGTAAATATCATTCATTCAGGTAAGAAAGTAAGCAGCCATGGCTATTTAAAAAGCGGCGATATGAGAGCGGCCTCTGTTTGGAGCGATTAGAGGAAAGAGATATTTATCGGTGATAATTGGCATGTCACAGGGAGTGGAGGGCTGGTTCTGCTTGGCTTCAGAATCATACTGGATCTGTTATTTGTTTTTCCATCTGTTCGGAATAAAAGAGGGAGGCTCTGTTGTCTCTGAGACAGCTGTGATGTCAGAGATGGAGAAAGATTGGGCGGCTGTGGAGGATTGTGGGGGTGAGACGTGAGATGTTTCTGTATTAGGGTAGTAGTAAAATGCAGATTAATTGGGTTTATCAAGTTTATCAACAAGCATTTTGGCTGATATGATGACTTCTAGATCATGGCGTTAGTGCTGGTTGCACTTTTTCCAACTGTGTCAGGAGACAAACAATGAAAAACTTGCATTATGTTGGTCTTTCTGCACTGAAAAAAAAAATGATTAATTGAATTTACTAAATTTTCTTAAGGTAAGTGGTTGCAAACTATTTAGTTGAGTTACATTTAAAAAAAATAAATAAATTCTTACACATTTTGTAAATTCAATGAAGCATTTTTTTTCAGTGTGAAGTTATTTAGAGAGTTTTTTTTAAATAGAAGAATGTTTTTTTTTAAAGAAATGTATACTTTTATTTACAAAAAATGCATTAAAATGATCAAAAGTGACAGTAAAGACATTTATAATG
>NW_015511518.1:0-3146 GCF_001515645.1 Sinocyclocheilus grahami | reverse complement strand
AATTTTACATAAACTAGAAAAAAAGGTAAATAACACTATCAAAAAAATGTTGCATCATGTGCATCAAATGATGCAAAAAAACGTATGAGAATATTAATTTAAAAATTCTAACATAAACAAAGTTAGTCTATTTGAATTTAACATATTTATTTGATATTAAATCATAATTATATACAACGTTACCACCTAATTCAATTTATATAGGCCTACAAATACATATGTTTGTACATATATGCACATACTGTATGCAATGTGTATTTATATAAAAATGTTATTAGGTATTTACAAGCAAACAAACAAACAGACCGACAATAAATAGATAACTAAGTAAATAAATAAATAAATAGTTTGTTAAATTCATACGGGCTAATTTATGTTTACATTTTTTTATATTGTAACGTTCCATTAAATGTTCTCACAGTTTTTGCATCATTTGATGCACATAAAGCAAATACTTGTTGATAGAGTTATTTACCTTTTTTTCTAATTTATGTAAAATTGCACATTTTCACAAGTAAATATTGCAAAAAATATTGGACATGAAAGTTGCCATAGTTGAAAAAACACCCGCCTACAAAAAGCACACTGAAAGCGTTTCAGATCAGATTGATAACGCAGTATCGCAACAACACACACAACACACACAGTATAAAACTAACACGCAGACTGTCCTTCACAGCTTCCTCTGCTTTTCTCTGCAGGTAGCAAAAAACAATGCAAAATGCATTTAATCCGTCAGGTGTCATACACCTGTCCTGCTGGCCTCCTTTACCAGTAAATCTGTGCCGGTCAGCTGGAATAAACACAAGGGTCATGCTAACACCCCTTCAGAGACCTTCCCAGACTGTCACAGAGAGACTTTCTCTTCTGGAGAGCGAGCGTCTGTCCTCGGCCTCTGACGAGCAGTGGTTTGGAAGCTTGAACATCTGCATGCGCCTCCAGTTGTTTGTAATAGTGATGGTGTAAGCAGAAGACACCCTTTTCTCTTCTGAAGCCCACATCAGTCCATCTGGTTTATGTTTGTTTGGCTGCGTCTGGCTTATAGCTGCATCGGGGTCCAGATGGATTCAGCGCTGCGCTTTAAGTGTCCTGCATGGGTCATCTGTGATGAGGAAGCCCTTCCCTATACATTGATCCATGGAGATTAGAGTCTAGCAGTGAAGCGCTGCTCATTTATCCTCTACGAGCGTCCCAAAGAGAGATACAGCGACAGCTAACCTGTGGAGGGCAGCGCTTGGGGCCAGTCGACTAACGTCAGGCCTCTATTCCTTTGCTTGGTGGAGAATTTCTAAATACGTGAGTCAGATATTGGCGAGGATGCTTCAAATACGACAATGTTGCGAACCAATGCGATGCATATTTGAAGACTTCTTCTGTAGTTAAATCTTCTAAGGTTTTATGGTGAACTGTCATTGCAAACAGAGCTGGAATGTTTGTAGGTTGCTTTGTAATATACAAAAGCATCGTTTGTGGCTTTGTATACGGTTATGCTTTCACTAACCATGATATTTGGGATTCTTGGTCGATGAAGCACAATAAATCAAATCATTTCAATCTTTTTGTTCATCATTATGCTCAATTGTGATTTTGGAGGATGGCATCATCCCACAAACTACTGGCAGACGACGATAAATGAGGGTAAATGCAGTTTAATAATTTTTTATCAAGACACATGTATTTGTAACTTTAGTGATGCTTCATATACTGCATTGTTACAGAGCTAAACTGGCCATTTTTATGCTCTGTATTTCTTTGCAAATCGCTGTATTATTCCCTTTAGAGAAATGCTAAATGCACATTTTTACATTAGATTGTATTTTTCAGTGCAAACATGATTCCTTTTTGTTTAAATTAGGATCGTTAAGCTTCATTTTCAAAAGCTTGTGCTACATGCTCGCAGTCGCCGCCCCTTAAGACTGTAATTACTGTCTGCAGAATTGTATTTAAGAGAGATGTTTGATGTGTTCAACACAGATATTTTAGCATGTTTGCAGCGTTGCCTGATTTGCATGATTCTCTTCAGGTGCTACAATAACGCAGACGGCGCATGCAAATAAATAACACCATCAGTCGTTCTTGGTGAAAACCCCTGTAAGAGTACAACAGCAACGCCTATCACAAACTTCAGCAGCACAGAGAGAAACTAGTCTGTGTCATTTAACATTTAATAGTGGTTTCAGTCCATGCATTTTGATATTGCATAAAATCGATGCCATTCAGATGCTATTGTAGTTTTAATTAATATTTTGAATTGGTTTTTATTTTTAGATTTTCTGTTTTCATTTGAATTTTAGTTAATGTTTTAGTCATTCTGTTGTGTTTTTGCAATTTCTTAGTAGTTTTTTTTATGTTTAGATAGTCTTTATTCATTTTTATTTTAGTTTTAGTTATGTTAGTACATAAAGTTAAACTAAAAATCTTTGCATTGGCAATGAGCAGAAAAAAAATTATTTGATCATCTGATTCTCCCAACATGGGTAACTGAGGTTTTCTACGGGAAAATAACATAAACAATGTTTTGTACTGGAAATACATAAATAAATAAATACATTTTGTGATTGGATAACTGTGCTAACCACCATATCAAATACTTTGTCAACCTGAAATGCCTGAAAGTTTGTTGTCAAAATGATTTTGTGTAATTACAAAAATCACATAAATTGTATAATTACTTCCAAAACTTTCTCACACGATTGGGTTCCCGAACATCATGCATCTGAACACAAGATAACATGACAACACTTATCATGTTCCAAGTCCTTTATTATGTTAGAAAAACCGTCAAAAAAGAGTTATTACTGATATTTTTTATACAATATTCCAAGTTTGATTTGCCACAGGAGCACAGCTACTGAAAAGCTTCCGTTGGTTTTACATTGTGCATTCAAAAAAGTTCACGATTTTGCAGAAGAGATTTAAAGGCCCAGCGTCGGATATTTGCGGAGGTTAAGCTGAGTTTGATGACATCTTTATAGCGGCACTGTTAGCTTGTTCTCTACCTAAGCCTGCAGTTTCTCACACTTCTCTCCTCAGGACTCAATTCAGGCCAGATCTGCTGCACTGAATGGAGACGGGCAACAAAAGCTGACATCATTCCAGTAGGATCTGATTGCACAAACACCAACACACACACACACACACACACA
>NW_015511517.1:9307-10061 GCF_001515645.1 Sinocyclocheilus grahami | reverse complement strand
ACACACATATAAACATCATGTGGCGACAACCATGGGGGTTTGAAAGTAAACACAAATGTACAGACGGGTCGTCACATGCACGCCATCTGAAATGGGCCTTTCATGCATTCATGAAAACATCTTTCAGTTAAACGCCAGAACTTGACGTCACAGTGTTTGAGGTGCTGTGGATGAGTTAGCCGAGCCAAACAGTATGGATACATGTCGTCACACAGTGGTTTTTAACTCTCTTGTGCTTACAGTTTCTTGTTATTATGTTATGCCGGAATGCTAAATGGAGACGCCAACGAATGGAAAGACACCCTTTGGCACATTCAGGACTTTAAGAGACTTGTTTCTACACTTACATTGAGATCCTTTCCAAAGTTTTCTCAGGAGTCACAACCACATTTAAATATGGTAAATAATTAGAGGTCCCCAACCACTGAGTTGCAACCTAGTACTGGGCACTTGGAAGAGTTGCTACCAGGTCACAAGAACGTTGTGGGGAAAATGTGTATTTATATAACACTCTGTTATTTATTGTGCGTTAATTTTTGTTTGTTGTATGCGATTGCAATGCAGTAGCAATCTGACGTTTTCAAGTAAGTTAAATGTTCAAGTATATATATATATATATATTAGGGGATAAACCGATCGCAGTTGATCCGTGATATGTTCAGCATGCATGTGATTCACATATTAATTTGCCAGTTTACACATTCAAGCAATTTTAAACCAGTCAAGCGAAAGAAGAAGTTTGAGAACTCGATTC
>NW_015511517.1:4476-5298 GCF_001515645.1 Sinocyclocheilus grahami | reverse complement strand
TATATATATAATTTTATTCTATTATTTAACTTAATTTTCACTTAATGAATAATGGACTTGTGATGCTTCATCAAATCTGGGGATTTTGTAAGAAATATTATCCGTGATCATCTTAATTGGTTATATTAGATTAGAGATCAGTGGATCGTTGTGAGGAATTTCACACTTTTTCCGCTCATATTTCCTAACTGGTGCATATCTTTTTGTTTTGCAACTATTCAAATACTTGCTTTTGCTAGTCAAATCTTGTTTCCATTTTAAAATAAGCTGAATTTGTCCTGCATTTCTTTTTACAGGCAGAAGGAATTCCAGAGGGAATTTGACCTATTTTTGTACATTAACTTATTGAATCACTTTGAGTATTCAAGTGTGATGATAGCTTAAAGAGCTTGTGATGTAAGACGACTCTTTGCGTAACACACAGAGTTTAATGTAGGACTCATGAGGTCACTTCATCGTTTGGTGGGTGTTATCTAATAACCAGCATGTCAATATTTTCTGCTTGAACTATATGGAGAATGATATGCCTTCAGGAAGAAAGCAAGAGCGAATGGGACTGTCCATTTAGATTTTTAGCAATGGAAGGTTTTTGATTGATTATATCAATGAGCCAGAATAGAAATACCTCTTCACCCAGAGGGCAACTTTATCCTCATGCCTCTCTGTTAATGGGAATGGTACACTTACAGTTCAGCTGTTATGAATAAGGTTGCTGACGTGAACTTTTGATGATTTTCATCATGGTAAATTAGTATATGTGAATTGATTGCTATTAGTCACGCAGTTAGGCTTCCCACTCGACATTATGTTCACATGCAGCAG
>NW_015511517.1:0-469 GCF_001515645.1 Sinocyclocheilus grahami | reverse complement strand
TGTGTGTGTGTGTGTGTGTGTGTGTGTGTTCCCCAGAAGAAATGACATTATTAATTTTTTAAAAGTATCATTTTAATATGTATTTTGAGTGAGCTGTGCCATAGAAGAAATATGATCAGGGAAACTCCTCAGTTCCTGGGTGAGTCCCACTTGTGGCTAAACCTGCACCTAAGCCATGTGTTTGTGTGTCAGACGCCGAGTCAAGACCGGAATGAGGGGGAATTAAAGTTTGCGCAATCCCTACAGTAACTTACATAAAGAGCTGCATTATAAGCCCCCTTACCCACACACCCCTGTTTTTAGAAGCACAAACACGTTTTCAGACGAGCGGTGAACTCTGCCTTCAGCCAGTGGGAACATTACAGGCAAGTGTGAAATGTCTCCTCTGTGTAAGCAAGCAGGGTGCAGGATTTGCAGACTCTGAGGTTTTGACCCCTTCACTTGGACCTGCTCTTTTTCCCATCAGGCT
>NW_015511516.1:5982-10065 GCF_001515645.1 Sinocyclocheilus grahami | reverse complement strand
GCAGATTTTTTTTTTTTTTACAAATATAATAAATGAATTATAAATGATATACAGCAAATGTAAAAAAAATACAGGGCTCTGTACTCTTTTGCCATTTCAAGTTTTTTGGCATTATTTTATCGTTTTATTTTAGCTGTAGAAACGATTTAATCTGATGATTATCGATAGCCTTCAATTCAGTCTGACAAAATGAGACACACACAAAAAAAATACTTGCGTACTGCTTTGATCTTTCCTATCATAATATATGCAAAGTAATCTGTAGACTTATCACTTTGAATACATGACTAATACAACTGTATTTATTACTTGACATACATGCATAAACGCACAATCACACGCTCAAACACGCTCACTCACGTCTTGAGCAAAAAATAACAATGTTTCCCCTGAGTCCATTGCCCTCGTGCTCTGGCGTTCATTCATGTTGGCGGTCGGCCACTCTGAAGTCTCGCAAAAAGTGCAGCCACCTGCTGTGATTTCATGCCCGAGGTGAGTGGGCACAGGACTGCACCACTGCAGCAGAGGGCCACACATCAATCTCCTCTGCTCACCTCTGACAGACTGGCCACAGACTGGACCCAAGGGTAGAAACAAACACTCACACTTTAATTATTGACGTTATGGAGGAGCTGTCATGTTAGCCGAATTACAGTTGGGACCCAGGGTTACAGTGTCAAAACCTGCTGGTACAGTTTCTCTCTCTCATTGTTTATATTTGCCTATGATAGTTGTATCTGTTACTTTAGCAACATTGTTTTTCTGACCAAATCATAAAGAATTTGTTAGGCTAGTAGCTAAATAATCCCTACTAAATATTTAAGTAGGATGGTAACATGTTCTTTTATTGTTTTTGTTTCTTGATTACTGTATTATATGTATTATTTTTTTGCACCTCAACGTTTTCAGAAATACAATGTTAATGTGAATAAGGTCTGAAAAGACGACATATTTAATATTATATATTTTTCCCCTAGTCATTTGGAAGACGTCTTCTTTTAAGGCTGTAATCTTAAGTCACTGAAGTGCATTAAACATTATATTATGTCAAGGTTTCCCAAATTGGGTTTGTGGAACTGAAGGAACTGCAGGCAGTTTATGGGTTTAATGAAAAGTTAATAATTAATTAATACATAAAATGTTAAATTAAAACAGTTTTAAAATAAAATTAATTTTTTATTTGTTTATCTGCATGTCATATGACCATAACCTACGTCAGAGAACCATGAACATGCAAATGTGATACATATTGTGATAAATATTTATAAAAAAAATGTCAGGGGTACTTCAAATAAAAATATATTGACAATATATTATATGATGACAAAAAAGCTGGTGAATTTGAAAATGTGAATAATTTTAGCAAAATAAGAGTGATCATACAAAATGCATGTTATTTTTAATATTTTAGTACTGTCCTAAGTAAGATATTTTACATAAAATATGTTTACATTTAGTCCACAAGACAAAAAAAATAGCTGAAATTATTAAAATAACTCCATTCAAAAATTTGGGAACCCTTGGTGCTGTGTGGTTACCTGGATGATCCACGACTGTTTTTGTTTAGTGATGGTTGTTCATGAGTCCCTTGTTTGTTCTGAACATTTGAACTGAGCACTGTTCTTCAGAAAAATCATCCAGGTCCTGCAGATTCTTCAGTTTTCCAGCATCTTTTGCATATTTGAACCCTTTCCAGCAGTGACTATGATTTTGAGATCCATCTTTTCACACTGAGGACAATTGAGGGACTCAAACACAATTATTAAAAAAGGTTCAAACATTCACTTACGCTCACAGTTCACATTCACAAAATATATATATATATATATTTTAATATATATAATTAATATTGACTTATTTTTTTCTGAAAACAAGACAATAATTTTTACTTGTCTAGAAAATCCATCTTGATTTAAGAATTTTTTGATATCTTGGCTGGAAACAAGACAAAAAAATCTAAGTAAGAAAAGCAGTTTTTGCAGTGTACAAGACATGTAGGGATATATTGTATATAAATAAAAAAAATTAAAAAGAAAGAAAAAATATGACAA
Organism: Sinocyclocheilus grahami; assembly: GCF_001515645.1. Taxonomy (NCBI): domain Eukaryota; kingdom Metazoa; phylum Chordata; class Actinopteri; order Cypriniformes; family Cyprinidae; genus Sinocyclocheilus; species Sinocyclocheilus grahami. The sequence continues at coordinate 8,014 of NW_015511516.1, read as the reverse complement.
ATGAAACATAAAAGATGAATTTCTAGGTTGGTTTATGGTAGTTTGTGCTGGACTAGCTGGTAGACATGCCCTTCTCCAGCAAAAACTGTCCACCAGTGGATTTTTGGGGGACCCTGAAAGTCTCTAAGGAATGGCATTCCTGAGACCACTATCTAAAATACAACATATGCTAGTGCCCAGCTGTGCTTTTCATTTATTAATTTATTTTAGGAGCAGAGTCTGGGACTGGATGGCCAAAGGTTGCAGGTTCAATCCCAGCAGGGGGCACCCTGTGATTTGGAGAGTAACAGACACAAACATTGTGCCATTTAGCAAGGCATTTAAGTCCTGAAAGCTTGAGGCAGACTGTTCCTGCATCTGGCACACCGAGAAACTAAGATGGGTGAAATGTGTCCGCTAAATGCCAAGAACCCTATTGTTCACAGCAACCTGCCTGACATGTACCCTGAGCTCCCTTCTGAGGTAATTGTCCCAATCAAAATTTATGGGCATTGTTGTAAACTGTTTTGGTTCACCAAGATCATTAAAGTAAGCTAATGTTTTTCCTTTTTTCCCTTTGCAATATTCCACAGGTAATTTAAACCCTTTGGCAAACAGTATCTGATTCCTCTCAGCGCTGTGCATTGATTCTGCCAGACTCTCACTCTTCCTGTCTCCAAGGTGACCTCAACATTAAACCGGGTGCTGTGGGATGTGAAGACTCACCGTTGCTGTGGTGTTCTTCAAGGCTAGGGCAATTGCTCCCCGTCACCATCCACTAAGAGCCCTGCCATGGCCCAGCGGAGCACCGTCACCCAGATTCAGGATGATGGATGGAATCTATGAAGAGACTGTCAGAGGAAAAGAGGAGAGAGGAAAGGAGGGATTAAACAGAGGGAGAGAAATGAGAGAAGGAAAGCCTCAGAGAATAGATTGATAGAGGAAAGAACACTCGGTAAGGTAAAGACCGTGTGAGAGGAAAGAATGGAAAATAGAGGAGACATTTAATATCGTCTTTTTCCTCTGCTCCAAAGACATCCCTTTCCCTCTAGGACTGAGATTCCAGCTGTCATTTGTACTTCCCTCTCTCTTCGCACTTTCGATACCTTAAAGCGTTAGGCATTTCAGACATCTGAGAACCTCCATAAATCACTCGCTGCTCAGAGGGGAAGACCTGCTTGTCCGTTTCCCAGCTCCGTGAAAACCAGTCAGGTGTTTTTGGTTTTCGCAGGGTTCAATCTGAGCAGATAACAGCAGGATAGACTGTACACCCCAGCAGTCCAGAGTAGTTGACAGAGATTGAAGAAAAGAGAGAGAGGCAGATGGCAACTGCGGAGATGTTATTGGAGGCCGCTGAAGCGCAGCTTAGATGGAGGCACCGCTTCTTTGATGTTGTAGCTTTAAGCTAGATGTATAATGGGGTTTAAAGATCGGGCCGGTCTAACACGCTGGAGTCCAACCAGAGCACATTCAAACTTTGATTCTGCCGCAGTCATCAGAAAGAACAGAGGAGCAGGAAGAGAGAATTAGATTCACCACAAGAGAAGCACCTCAGTGCCCTACTTAAAAAAGAGATGAAAAGATTGGATAAGCAGTATCTCAGAGTACTAATATAACTTGGAGGCACATGCACACATGCACAGTCACACCTGTGCAAGCACTTCTGTAAATGGTTCTCACACTCACTGTTAACTGAGACCACCAGGTCAGAGAGTCTGTAATGTGGGAGTTCTGGTTAAATTGTTAATTATATAGATACTTAGTTCTATGCACACTACTGTTCAAAGTAAAAAATAAACAAATAAAACAAAATCATACTTTTTTTTTTTTTTAGCAATGATGATCGAAAGTGACAGAAAGTACCTTTATAATGTTACATATAATCTATTTCAAATAAATGCTGTTCTTTTGAATTCCCAAAAAATAAAAAAATTATATATAGCATATATATAGTGATCTCTGAAGGATCATGTGGCTGAAAATTCAGCTTTGTCATCACAGGTGTAACGGAGGCAACGAGACGAGAGACGTGTGGATCCATTTGCAGGCTTTT
>NW_015511516.1:4923-5150 GCF_001515645.1 Sinocyclocheilus grahami | reverse complement strand
ATAGACTGACAGCTCAAAATTAGTTGTATTAACTGAAGCTGGACTAGTAGACATTTCAGTGACTGAAACTGGACAGACGAAGGGTTCAACAACACACTCAATGACTAAATCAGGACCAACAGATATTCAAATTCAGACTCAAGAGAAGCATTTAGACAGACAGACAGCTCAGGTTTAGATTTCTTGACAGAGACAGGCAAGACAGACAGTTCGAAATCAGAGACATT
>NW_015511516.1:0-2646 GCF_001515645.1 Sinocyclocheilus grahami | reverse complement strand
TGAGAGTCAATGTAATGGGAGAGCGACCTCTGGTGGCAATCGGCCAGAAGGCCACGGACCAGTTTCGTGACAACAGGAATAAATTACATTTTAAAATGTATTTTAGAGTTGTAATCAGTTATTTTATAAAATTTCTGCATTATTTCACAGTATTATAGTTTTACTGTATGTTTGACCAAATAAATGCATCCTAGGTGAGCATAAAAGACTTTTCAAAAACATTTAAAAAAAATCTTACAGACCCCAAACTTTTGAACAGTAGATTATGGTTTAAAAATATAAATGCTGTTGTTTGGAAAAAGAAAGAGAGAGAGAGAGATCAGATATGACACTTGGTAACACTTAACAAAGCGTTTATGTATAATGCATTACAAAAGGTTATTAACGGTATAATGCATTATAATTATTCATAATGTGCGTTGTAATACATTATATCTTGTCATAAATAATGGTGTAACAATGAATTGATAAGTGTTAGAATGTATTATGGTTACAATTATTCATGAGGTTGTACAATCCATTATAAGGTGAATTACAAGGCATAATTAATGCATTAAAACTACTTTTATAATGCATTATACATAAAGGCTTTAAAGGGTAAGTTCACCCAAAAATGAAAATTCTGTCATTAATTACTCACCCTCATGTCGTTTCAAACCCATAAGCCCTTCGTTCATCTTCTGAACACAAATTAAGATGACAGAATTTTCATTTTTGGGTACACTATCCCTTTAAGTAAAGCGTTACCTGATACTTTTTTAGAACGTCTTTTTAGTTGTTGTTTTTTTAGGAACAACAAATTTTAAAGATTGTTTTCTAACAATCATATAGAATATGCACACACAATACTGTGCATGTGATTGTGCATTATGTATTTTTAATGTGACCGAAAGTCTAATTCAAAGATTTACATAGTCACCCCTCTTTTGGTTGGATAGAATTATTTTTCGTGTTCAGATGTCAAATGGATCATTATTTTCCTAGTTGAGGTTAGTTGAGCTATTCAAGTGCCCTGTTAGTAATCAGTTTGATTACTAACAGATTATTAGGATGATGCAAGCATAGCTACTACAGTAGTTTTTAATGTGGTGGCTCTGCAACTGCAAGCATGCACACCATTGTGTCCAGTGGGACTGCAAAATGACAGAAGGCCTGCTACATGAATCAATCACATTTCCTCTGTGTAGGTCACAGATGCTGTGCTTATTAGGTAGTATTTAGCATGTGTTTGCCAGGCACAGTGATTTCCGGTGCACTAAGTGCAGGGTTGGTCCCTCTGGAGCAGCCTGAGGTTAAGTGCCATGCTCAAGGGCGCAGTGGTGATAAGGCAGAATAGTGATCTCAATAACTCTCAATTTCCATGGTCACATCTACTTGATTCAACCTACAATTCTTTGCGTCAGCAAACCAGATCATTAGAGTACAATCACCCCGGGTCTATGTTTTGGTTGCATTGTGGGGACCAAATGTTCCCCATGAGGATAGTAAAACCTGAAACCACCTATGGCTTTATAACATACTAAAACAAATTTATAAACATACTAAATACATGTGCAGAAAGGATATGTGAGGATTAAGTTTTAATGTAGGAATATGCTAGTGGATTTAGCAGTAGTGTTAGCAGATAGAAAATATAATTAGCTTAGTACAAAAACAATAGAAAAGTTAATGGAAGTCATGATAGAATCAGTCACCGTGGTACATGGACAAGTATCTTCTAAAAACCATAGTAAATATGGTAACCAGTACCATTTTGTCTAAATATTATATCCATTATATATAAGCAGTATTATCCTCCAATCCATCACTGTACCAAGTACCTTTTTGTAAGGGTCAATTGAAGGATATGACATGCTAGCTCTAAATTAGCACAGACTGCTATCTCAGTACTATCCTAACGTCTCTTTTCCCCTTAATTCCTTTTCTGTCCCTTCTTGTGTAAACCATCATGAGCGAGGGAACGCTTGGCAAATGCTGTAGGGGCACATTGTGAATTTTGTAGTTTAATCATGTTCTGCTCTAATGGATTTAATATAAAGCAGAGGAGAGCAGCTGGCATCAGGCCAAGTAGCTAAAGCAGCTAAATACATCAGCCTAGCGCTGTCAGGCTAATGTTACCACAGCTCTCAGCTACAGAATGTGTTACGTCAAACACTGATTTAGACTGTCGCATCTTTTGCCATCTTGAGTATTGGTTCAGCCATGAAATCACTTTTAGATGTATTTTATTATGACAGTAGCAATGGCTGTGTAATAGTCAGTTGCTAATCAAGTTTTTTTGTGTCCTTGTGACCCTATTGTTTAAAAAATTGTTATCTAATTTATCACGATTTCCCAATTTTGTTAGGTTGTTTGTGTTTACGTTGCTAAAATTGTTTTTTATGACCTTGAAGAAAACATTGCATGCTAGCGACCTCAGTACAAGGCTAAAATTCCTGAAATGTCTTTGGACTCTTTCCTCTTTCGTTCTACTAGTTCTACACATTCCTGTTGTAAATTATAGAAACAAATGAATGCTGAGATTATGATATTATACTTTTGAAGAAATATTTGTTTTTTCCAAGCATAATATCCTGCTTAAATCCCAAGTTGACACTTTTGCTAGTACATATAAACTTTTCTTTCACTCCTGCGAGGGAAATAACT
>NW_015511515.1:9109-10066 GCF_001515645.1 Sinocyclocheilus grahami | reverse complement strand
AATTACTTTTTGTTTTTTAAATAGTGATATTTTGCTCTGTGGTAACTATGAGTTATGAATATTGCCATTACAGAGTACTGATATGTTTAATTTAATGTCATATGGTGATTTAATTTTCATTCCTTGTAAAGACATTATTTGTGCAACAATAACTACAGTACATAAAGCTGAGTGTGATTCCTCATTATGTTGTCAAAACGTTACATTTCAATCAATAAAACTGTTAGAAGATCTCAAGTTAATTTCATGATGTTAATTTATATGTGTTTTATGCTATTTAATTCTCAGACTTCATGAAAAGGCATTGCTCTAATATACACAAATAGATTCAAATGTGGTACCATTTGTTCATCCTGACATCCTAAACTTTGAGGCATGGAAACCATGACACATTCTTATACTGTGACCACAAAAATGAATTAATGATCTGAAAAGGAAGTACAAGTACCCAGGCTGTGTAAACGTACATGGGCATGAGTTACTCCTTAATTAAATTAAACCATCAATTTGAGTTTTCATTCAATTAGTCGTTTTGCTCTATGAATGGGAAGATTTATTTAAATCAGATAATCCCAACATGGGACACACACTAAAGTTTTTTCCTGGCGTAAAAACAAAGTGGTGCAGCAGCACGAACACAGGAAAAAAATACATACCTATAAACACATGGCATACCATTTTAAAGAAAGGTGGGTTAATCTTCAAAGTAGATTTTCAAAAATGGTATAATTGTAGTGAATTTTTGTTAACCATAGGTTTGAACAATTTGTAAAAGACAGGCGACGGGCTTTTATTTTGGAATTTTGCGGCTCATAGCGGAAGTAATATGCGTTTTTATTGTGCTTCCTTTTATCATTGCCCCGTGGCGTTCTCTTCACACATTTATTATGCTCGGTATTCTATTGAACCGCTGCATAAAGAAGCGGTTACCGAAAGCCTCATACAGTCACAACTACC
>NW_015511515.1:0-1190 GCF_001515645.1 Sinocyclocheilus grahami | reverse complement strand
TCCCCAAAATAAACCATGATGTGGTGCAGCAGTTTAACCTTGAAATGTAAACCTGCTATTTGATCCCAGCAGTTTTGTCAAATTTTGGGAGCTAAATCTGTGCCAGCTAATATCAATTCTTAAATATCCCAATATATTGAAGAGAACTGTAACATGGTCTAACAAGCCAAATCGACAAAACGGCTCATAATAGTTCAGTTTATTATGATTTGTTGGTTGTAGGTTTTACACAGCATATACAGCATATTGCTTCACTAACTATAGATACAATTTCTGTTAATACCATTTGATTCCATTTGGACTCAAACATTCGCAACTCTATAATTTAAGCTATAAAAATGGCATTTTATACCGAATATTGAAATCCACTATTTGACTTTAATTTCTTAATTTAAGACACATGGAATAATACAAGTGTATTTTAATATAGACTACAAGAATAAAAAATAAAATAAAGAGTCCCAGATGAAGAGTTGAATACTGTTTAAAATATTCTTTTATCTTCAAAGTAATGTGATTTGTGATGACTGAGGAGTTTTAGTGAGCCGTTACATCAATGCACTGAATGATCTGGGTGTATGTTCATGGTCTTGTAAATTTCCTTGAGGAGAAGCAGGGCTGTATCTTCAGATTCCCTGAGGAAAGAGACAAGAAAGTGTTTATAAAACACAACATGACAGTAATGCTGCTGTTAATACATGATATTATGAAAGATCACATACCAGTAACACAGATGACTTTGGAGTGCAAACAGGTATTCATTGAAGCTCTCGATGGGTTTCTCTTGCAGGACGTAGTCAACGCGATTCCCTCCATTCAGCATGCCCACTTTTATTTGTGTCTCCTCTTCCTTCTGGGGCTCAGGACTCTCAGCCATCTTATTCTCCTCTGCAAACAGCGAGATTCAGATTTTGATTGAGCAGAAGTGTGCACAGTGACCTGGAGAAATGATGAAATGAAAAAGGTAAGAGGATATTAACTGCGGTTAACTTGCCTTCCCCTTGCTGCTTTTCCTCTTCTGCTTTGATTTGACTGGCGACCATGGCGAGCTGTTCATGCAGTTGAACGGACGAGGTGTGAGCGCGGGCAAACTCATTCAGTGTCTGCCAAGCACTCTTCAGAGAGCTGATGAAGCCTTGCTTTAGGTCCGAGCCCATCCTGGATAAACTCTCTTTTAATTCTGGACACAA
>NW_015511514.1:5594-10069 GCF_001515645.1 Sinocyclocheilus grahami | reverse complement strand
CACAAGATTTATACTTAATAAAGTCTTTAAAAACAAATGACATTAGTTATACTAATGTTTCTTCAATAAAAAGGAAATTGAGTAAGACGGTGTAAAAGATGTGTGGACGTGGATTAGTAATCTGACCCCTTGGTATAAAAGAGAAAAAATGCTGGCCCTCGACACTATCAAAGTTGCCCATCCCTGCTGTAGAGCATCATGTTTGAACTTGCTTCCCCAAATCTGCTTGGAGCGTCTAAAAATAAAGGTCTCATACACTTGACTGAGCACCGCCAGTGTCTTGACACTAATGATATGTGACGAGGGAATAAAAGGTTTCATCTGATCCAAAAATCACAGTGTCTGTCTTAGCACCCGTTCAGTGATTTAATGACTTTAAGGAGGTCACAGAACACAATGAAGACTAATGCTGTTGGTATTCTTCTCCTCCCGCCGCTGTCTTTGTATCCGTGTCTTTCTTGACACTGACCATCAATGCCATTATTGCCAGTCCAAAATATGTCATAAGGTCAAATAGAGGACTTGCACTATTTACTTGCCCAATTCTCTGTAGAGTTCATGTGCAAGGTCAGGTTTTTCTCCGTGTGAAAAGCGAGAAGCAACAAAGAAAGGAAGTGATTCGTAGTCTGTAGTTTGCATAAACCTATGGGTGGTTTAACTGTCATTACTCTCTGAACTTTAAAAACATCTTGCTCAATTACTGTGCCTATTCAATTTGGTCTCAATAACCACTCAGTTTAACGTTCTGAAATGTCTAGGGCGAGACCGTTACGCTATGATTCATGGGGTCTCTATGAATATTTCAGTGGCTGTCTTGTCTAGCTGGGGAAAACGTAGGGAGTGGTACAATGTGCTGTGCGGAGATGAAGGGGAATGTGGCTGTTTTACTATGGATGAGACATGGCAGAAACACTGAAATACTACATACAGTGTAATGCGGTTAGATTGGATAGTTTTACCCCTTTGCTGTTTATCAGTAGTCAGGTCAAAGGGAAACTACTGTACTTTTATTAAATGTGCCCAATGTAGAATAAAATTTAAAGCACACCTATTCTGTTTAACATTTAGTGTTAGTGTAGAAACAGGCTTTTACCTTTTTGTGTCTGCTGTTATTTTTATTTTTAAAACTTTTCTTTAATTTTAAATGTATTTTTATTTCAAAATGTGTACTTTTTTTTTTTATTTAAATTCTGCAGAGCCCTACACATGTTGGGGGGAAAAAACAAGCTATTATATGTACACAAACTAAAAATTTGTTCACATGACATATTAATAAGCCTCATGGCAACAATTTAAATGTATAATAATTAAGAGAATGACCTAGTACAATGTAGCAGCTATTTAAATAAATGAGGAAACAAAATAGTACAAGGTGGATACGATTTAACTAAAATTAGGGAACAAACAATTAAAACATGGCCACAAAATAATGAATCATGGGAATGATTATTTTTTTCTTCCAATGTCAAGTGCAGGGTTCCCACAGTTGTGTTTCACCCCTCATTCTCATTTCTCTCTTTATTTCCCCCCCAGATATGATGCAGGAATCCACGGTGGCACAGAGCATCTTGACGACCGTGAACCAGAGTGTGAAGGTGCACTGTGAAATATCCTATGAAGATGACCGCGTTCCACTGATGGTGCTCTACATTGTGGTTTTTATCATCGGCCTGCCAGCCAACCTGGCCACGGTCTACCTCACCCTCAACCAGGTGTGTCGTAAGAACGTCCTCGGCATCTACCTGCTCAGCCTGTCCGTGTGCGACCTCACCTACCTCTTCACGCTGCCTTTGTGGACGGTGTACGTCAGTAGAAACCACGAGTGGCCCTGGAGCTCCATGGCCTGCAAAGTGACTGGTTTTGTGTTCTTCAACAACATGTACATCAGCATCTTCCTGCTCTGCTGCGTGTCCATCGACCGTTATGTGGCGGTGGTTTACGCCATCGAATCTCGCGGTCTTCGCCAGAAAAAGATCGCAGCTCTTGTGGCATTTTCGATCTACATGGTGGTGGGCTTGAGTCACGCGCCTGTCTTCATGATGCCTGAAGGCAATGCTGCTCAAGGAAATCGCCGTTGCTTTGAGCCCAGCCAGAGCTCAGCAGTGATTACAGGATTCAGCTACGCTCGTGTTTGCATCGGCTTTTGTATCCCCCTTGCCATCCTGATCTTCACCAATAGAGCCATTCTTGTCAACGTTCAGGCCAGTACGGGCCTCCAGCCTCATCAGAAAGAGAAGGTGCGTTACCTGGCTGTGGCGGTGGTGGCGTTGTTTTTGATCTGTTTCGCTCCGTACCACATTATCTTACTCTTGCGTGCCATCACCTTCCACTTCCCCAAGCTGCAAGAGGAGTGTCACTTTGAACAGCACATCTACACGCCCTACAAAATCTCCTTAGGACTGTCGACTTTCAACAGCGCCTTCAACCCCATTCTCTACGTGCTGTCCAGCAACAATATCCGTCAGGAGATCAGAAGAGGCATGGCATCGCTGTGCAACAAAGTCAACTTGAGTCACAGCAGCCAGCACAACATGCACAGCTCCAAAAGCAATTCAGACCCCGTCCCAACAAAGGGCGATCAAATGAGGACAACTTGTCCCTCTGCATGCTAAAATTGGAAATTTTTTGCTTGATGTGCCATAACTTGAAGAAAGGGAAAAATCAAGGCTGTTACATCAATACAATAACACCTTGAAGTTGAACAGACCTGGCAAAAAAAACAAGTGAATTTCCTGTTATTATTGTGTTTTTTTGACTGAAAGGATCTCACAATAAGATTGTCTCTGTGTATTTCACACCTCCTACATTCGTATTCTGCTTCCGTCACAGAATGTTTCTGTAACACCCCAGTCTGAGCTGCAGCTTCTGATTATCTCATAGAGCATATTCTCCAGATCAAACTCGACAGACAGGAAGAGGCCATCTGACCCACTTTTTAAAGTGGCTCACTTCATGGCCTTTATTAATCATACCAAAATATCTGATACTGTATATAAATGTGAAAGTTCACAAAACAAAATATTATCAGGAAATGTGTAAAATTCTCAGAATTTCTGCCCATCCAAAAGGTATAAATACCAATACATTTACAGACATAATGTGGGATAACGTTCTAATTACTGCTACTAAGTGCCTCAAAACTGATCACAGATTTGGTGCTGGGCAAATTATGGCAAATCCAGTGACTGGTTTATTGTAGAAGCTCAGTACCTCGTAAACATGATTTCTGTTTCCGAGTGGACTGGTGAAAATGTTCAACTGCAGTCCCATAAAGTGTATCAAACCAGCCAGATTAGAGCTTGCTGTTTCACACTGTCAGAAAAATGTGCAAAAGTTGTACCTTTAGGGGTACAATGGCTTGTCACTGGGGCAGAACTCTCAAAGGGACACCTTTGTACTATTCTAAGGCACTAATATGCACCCTTCAGGGGTAAAGAAGCCCCTAAAGTGTGCAGTGCCACAGTAATATGTACTCTTAATGTAGTAATATGTACACTTATGGTACTATTATGAACCCTTTAGGGGTAAATAAGTTGCCAGGGTGCCGCATTTAGGGTACTGCCATTGTACCATTAAAGGTACAATTTTTGTAAGTTTTTTCTCAGAGTGTGGCAAGTGATTGCCTTTTAAGCTTCAAATGGTCGGTGGATGGTGTGTTGGCTAATGTCTGAGACAGACTGTTTCAAACAACTTACAGCATCACTTTTTTGTTCTCACATAATTTACTGTAATACAAAAGCAGTGTTTTGTTTTGTAAATTGAATGTGTCAATGTTGAACTGCATGTCTTTTAGTGATGACAGTATTGTTTGGCTAGTTTATTATGTACAAACTTGACATGTATATATTTCTATAAATTATTGTTTTTTTCTGTGTTTTTATAAGATTTTATAATGGTTGTGTTTTGCATTATGATTATTTTTTTAGTTATTTTAATGAATGTCAATTTCAGGACTCATTACACAATCTATTGTGTGCCTTTTTTTTTTTAGGTGTAACGCTCTTATTTTGCTTGATTTTCCCATTTGTCCCATTTTGCCAGATTTCATTTGTAAATTAGACCATATGTGACCCTGGACCACAAAACCAGTCTTAAGTGTCACATTTACATATAAATACGCTTTCCATTGATGTATGGTTTGTTAGGATAGGACGCTATTTGGCTGAGATACAACTATTTAAATATCTGGAATCTGAGGGTGCCAAAAAAAATCTAAATATTGAGAAAATCGTCTTTAAAGTTGTCCAAATGAAGTTCTTAGCAGTGCATAGTACTAATCAAAAATTAAGTTTTAATATATTTACAGTAGGAAATTTACTTTATTAAAGTAATTATCTTAATAATATCTTAATATTAATATCTTAATTGAACATAATCTTTACTTACTATCCTAATGATTTTTGCCATAAAAGAAAAATCTATAATTTGGGCCCATACAATGTATTTTTGGCTATTGCTACAAATATCCCTGTGCA
>NW_015511514.1:0-4564 GCF_001515645.1 Sinocyclocheilus grahami | reverse complement strand
TGTTGACCCATTTGTGTGCTCTTTAAAAAAGAAAAATGCTGACTATATTTCTTATTACATTTTGAGCAAGTGCAATAGTTCAGCATCCTTCCTCATTTACACTTTTGAGTGAAAAATGCATATGACATTCTTGGTGTCTTTCATGAAAAAGCTAAAAGCAAGACAAATTCATGGTCATCTGGTATGTCTGCCCTCTCCTTCCACCATAAACATCCTGAATAATTAACTCCTAATTCCTAATTGGCCCTTCTCTCAATGAATAATTAAGCAGCCAGCAGCTGTCCTCAGCCAATAACTAACAATCATCCTACTGGTGCCCGCCCCTGTTGTGAAGGCCTGGGCATCTGGCTGAAACAGACTGACTGACTAACTGTATGTGCAAATAGCAACTGTCCTGCCTCAGTCTGCGGGCATGTGTTCATAAATTCCACTTGACACATCACTCATCATCACAATTTACAAAACTATATTTTGCACAGAATGTGTGAGACAGATTGTGAAGCCATATCGCTGAAACAATATCTTGTTTCTGTGAAATATCTTGGACTTTCAGAAAATAAGACCATTCTTTATCTTAGTGGGATAACATTCTAATTACCTAGCAGTGAATTTTTTTATTTTTTTTTTGCATTTGGCCTAAGACTGATATGTTACATTGATGTACATACTATGCAGTTCTCTTCAAATCTATAACAAGAAATGGCTTTGAATTTTTCTTCAAAGCCATTTCCTTTCGTTCTGTCCGCTCTAATTGTCTGTCTCTTGCTTTCTTTCGTAGTAAGCCTATCCCTCTTGATACGTTTCATGAAATGTGAATTATTAATAGCTACATTAAGGAAGGAAGGCTCCACAGAAAACATCCTATATTCAGGCACGCAGTCCTTAGATCTGCCTGCCTTTTTCCAACTGTAGGAATTCATCTCTCAAAAGCATATAATTTTAGTGCCATGAACTTCTCATGTAAAATATATCACCTACTATTTCACGTTAAGAGCCGCCAAACCATGGTGTAGCCTAATATCTACTTTATTTCTGCAGTTTATGTGTTTAAATTTAATAAAATACTGCAAATTGCAGTAAATTCCAATTCTGCTGTAAAATTTATGTAAATGCTTAATCAAAAATATATATATTTTTTTCTTATCCACTGTGCGCATGCCCCATGCATGCACACTGAGAGGGTATCTCTGCTAGCCACAATACCCTATTCCTTTAACATGTATTTTAGGAAGAACATATCCTGAAACAGGTATCATACGTCAATGGGAATTATGGGTCATAACGGGAAAGAGCTGACTGCAGTAACATCTTACATTTCAATCTCAGGTGATGACAAGGCCTCACCCTGAGGCTTGAGAGAGATAAGGGGAAACCGCTGAACTAACTTTGCCACTGTATTTAAAAAGAAGCTCGACAAAATACAGTAGTATGTAAAATAATATGTATACTGAAAGACATTTTGGGTTCATGCACATTTGTATTTACACATAATCTCGCAGCTCTATCTACTGGTCATTATGTGAACATGCAAAATTGTATAATAGCTTTTTCATTGATTTTAATGCGCTCTTAGTTTCCACTAAACCGCAGAAGCTTATATACTGTATGTTCTTTGATAATACTACAACTACAATTGAGGTAATACTATAATATTTTATATGACCTAATCGTAAATCATATTCGAATGGGCTTATCATATTGTGTTCTGAGTGTGACATCATATAGTACTTTACACAATTAAATGCAATAATACAAGTACAACAGTGTCAATACAGATGTGTTGCCTATTAGTATTATAACTAATGACCACTACTGTTACAGTATTTGACAACATCGTTTAAAAAGAAAAGATGAAAACAAGTCCAGTTAAAAACAAACTAATCGGGTGCTGTGTCAGATACTCAGCAAATAGGGGGGAGTGTTGTCCCACTTTCAACTTGCAGTCGTTCATTTAATGTTTCTCCACTGTCTAATTTATCAGTAATTGAAAACCAGACGCTTAAACGCCTTTTGCCAACATAAAATAAAAGCTGACCTCATTTTCACACCTCTCTGACTGCCTGACCTTTTCAGATCATGTGAGCAGTTATCTCGACCCCATCCCCTAGAGGGACATCATGGCTCCCTTCCTGTTTACTCTTTTTACACGGGAGTGTTGTCCCACTTTCAACTTGCAGTCGTTCATTTAATGTTTCACCACTGTCTAATTTATCAGTAATTGAAAACCAGACGCTTAAACGCCTTTTGCCAACATAAAATAAAAGCTGACCTCATTTTCACACCTCTCTGACTGCCTGACCTTTTCAGATCATGTGAGCAGTTATCTCGACCCCATCCCCTAGAGGGACATCATGGCTCCCTTCCTGTTTACTCTTTTTACACAACAGATTTTAAATACAACATTGGATAGTCACTTATGGGAGTACTCAGATGATGGATATGTGATTTTTGGAAATGTGAGACGTGTGAGAGAAGGGTGAGTGCAGAGAAATGATTAGTGATGCAATGTGGGAAAAAAACAAATGAGATGATGTTGGATATCAGTAGGAAGAGGAACCTTTCACCCTGGTTTCCATCCTGGGAGGATGTTGACATGGCATAGTCCCACAGTTTCTTTCTCCAGTGCACCTGGGCAGCAGGTCAGACTGGTCTGTTAACACCCAGACCATAAAGGATCTCAGTCAGCTGTATTTTTTTAAGAAGGCTTAGGTGTAACACCTCTCATACACAACATGCTTTATTTACAAGAGCACTTTCAGTTCTAGACGAATCATGCCTTGATTTATATTCACTCATATCCCTTTAAGAGAAAGACAAATACTGTATATTTGCACTACTGGCACATCACTATGGCACTGTATTGTACTTAATATGCATCTTCAACCCTGCAAAATCAAAACTCATTGTAGCTGCACTGTCTTTTTAGTAATTTCTCCTCTGCATTCGACCCACTCAAGAGATGCTTACTGACAGATGGTCCGGGCATTACCCGGCATCATGTTTTCACAGCCGACTTTATCTTGGCCTAAAGCCTGGACACACAAAAGGAAAACCAAGTTCATGTTTTAACCCAAACATTTTCTGATCACTATGTCTCTATAGCATACAAACAATACATTTGTATTATGATTATATAAAATCAGACTGGAGCTGACAGTTCATTGACCCTATCAAGTTTCTGATACAGACTTTTGTGTTCTTGTACAGATTCAGTAACACCCTGCACTCACTGTATGCCTGGGTGTATTTATAATATTTTTTCTGGAAAATGCATTTTTACAGCACAGGCGTGCCTTAAATGATGTCGCTTTTCCTTCCTGCATCTACGGTCAAAGCCCAGCTGCTGTCATGGTGACTGAGGGGTATTTCCAAATGAGGTCCTGGTGGCTTCCAACTTCAGGGCTCTATTACCTCACTTTCCTTTTCAAAAACATGCACTGACATCATGTTAGTTGGATTTTTTAAAAGTCAACAGCAAATCAATGGGTAGTTGTACTGCTTATAAAATGATCAGCAAATGCACAAACACTCTAGTGTGAGGAAACACCGTAGTATGGAGGAAGTAAAATCCTGCCATTCAATTTTATTGTTCTCCCAAACATAAAACTTTATTGCCAATATGTATTACTGAACCTTGATACCATACATAATATCAAGTGAAACATTGCCAACCTCTCTAAAAAAAGTTTCATTTAAGGAGCTAAGAAATTTTCTAATGTTTTTTCCAACTGAACAACTTATTAAAATGTATTACTTTTGAATAATCACTGTATTATTTTTATTATTTATACATGATTTTGTTTTACGTTTTACATAAGACTAAGAAAACATTGTTACTCCACTAGTCCAGTAATCTCCTTCCCTCTGCATTGGTCCAGTAACATACCATGGGGTTTATTATTATTATTATTATTAATTATTTTTTTTATCTACATGGAGAACTGAAAATGCAAACACACACCACTTACACATACATGTACATTTACCCATGAAAGCAATTTACTTTTCTGCAACAGAATATCATATACAGACACACAATTAACAAGACACATAATTGACATTTCAAAATGTCAAAAATATAAAAAAGGCAGAGATGAAGATATTTTACTAAAAAGACATAAAATAATAAAAATACATAACATTTCAACTGTTTTGTGATTATCAGATGTCATTGTCCAAAAGCCCTACATCTAATCCATAAAGTCTACCAAGAGGCCTGCTTAGATTTCAATTAGATATAACACTGCTAATGACTCTTTCCCTCAGAATATCAAGTCCCACTGCCCACATCTCATCCTCTTTTCTGCCCCTCTGCGCGTCTGCAGTTTCAGTCATCAGCAACTCATTACTGTCTAGATCCACCAAGATCCAGTTCCATTTCTTAACACAAGGATTTATCTTAAACACAACAAAGATAGAGGAAATGATCCAAATATGGCAGTAAATCTGAGTTCAGAACCTCAGAAGTGTCCAATGAAGATTAGCCTTGCACTTGGGAGAATTAGTCATTTGCTGAGCATCTCAAAACAAAAGAAACTACTTTTAAAACTGGATGGGAGAAAAC
>NW_015511513.1:25571-29964 GCF_001515645.1 Sinocyclocheilus grahami | reverse complement strand
TTTTTTTTTGGTACATACAGGGGCTGTATTAAGCAGCGCATAAAAATGTTTTTATTTTCTACATTTAAAATTCAAATGTCTGTTTAGCTGACAAATATTATATCTAATCCACTTTATTTGCAATGAAGAAAGCAAACAGTGAGAGCGTCACTATATGTCGGTTTTGACGACTCAGTCACGCCTATTGAGACTAAAATCCTGTCATTCTGACCATCATCCTTCAGATGAAGATAGCTTCTACGGCCTGTCCAGCTTGATTTTCTGAGATGCCTGTCCTGTGAGCTCATCTTGATTGTTGGCAGCTGATAAAAGACCAATAAAACTCCAGCTTTATCACCAATTAATCACTCACTGTGATTTACAACATACAATAAACAAATGAAATCATTGGCTTATTGACATTATAAAATAAATCATCCTGCAGGCACCATTTATCTGTTTGAATTTCATAAAACGGCTCTAATTGTGTTTGATGTGAAGTGAAGCTCACATATCTGATTAGCGTTGACAGGGCGGTCCATTTTCAGCCAACAGTTTCTGTCAGCGGGAAGATCAGAAGTGAGGAGAAGGTGCACAGGAGACCTGCGTCCTGTCACAAGGTTTAACTGCATTATCTGTTGAACGAGAGACATTCTTTTGTATTTATGCATTTTTCCAAATTAGAAGGGACCAGATAATCATTTTTTTCATCACTGATCAGTGTAGCAGCACAGACTCACTGTCATCTGATAAAGGGCTGTTGTTATCATGCTTATTAGGTTCAGCAGTTCTGAAGGTCCCTGGTTCACTGCATCAAAGCACACATGCATTAAATGTGTCTCTACTCTCGACTCAGAGAGTGGAGAACAAGCATAAATCACTGCCGAGAAGCACTTAATTGTTACAACATGGCTTCATTGAGGCAATGCAGCTTCTTGAGCATCAAGCATCTGTGCATGTGGTTAGATGTCATGAAACTACTTGTAGTCAACTTGCAAGTGCATTTTTTCCTCTTACCTGTAACTGGTTATTCTCCCAATTGACCTTGTGGTACTTTTGGCACCTCTAGTTTCTGTCGGTCTGCAAAAAGAAAATGGTAAATAACACTTTAGTTTAGACGGTTTATACATTCCTTGATGTAGCCTTCCCTAAGGTGCTTTCCTCTATAACGGCTTTTTGTGAATGAGACTCTCAGTCTAGATTTGTGGTCTTCCTTAGGTCTCCTCCTGAAGCTCAAGGTAGTGTGTGGTCCTTGCTCTTCTGCAATCCCACCACGCAGCTCTCTTACAAAACTCTTCAGCTCCACAAGGGGGTCAGAGACTCTCATCTGGAAAGATTCCAGAGGGAAATCCGTTCCAGCACATCCTGTCAGTTCAGATATTTAAGTGTGTGGGTGGTTAGAAGGGCTTTTTTTCATACCGCCATTAGGCCATTAACGTTATGCTGAGCGAGGGGAAGATGAGTCTGTATGCTGACTGGAGATCTGGAGATGTTACGCAAGTTCTGGCTTCGCAATTCCTTACCAAAAACATACACATGGGGAGATGGCATAACAGCAAAAGAATAATAAAGTTTGACTAGAAGATGATATAAAATAATTACTACTACAGTAAATTTGTGTACATTTTTACCTTTATATCTAATGCATGCTGCAGTTTCAGTCTCATTAGCTCCTGCTCCTGCTTCTGAATAAATTCTTGGCATTCAGCAAAACTGTCAGACATCTGTACATTATATATTATAATGTTATGGTTTACAATGTTGGTCATATAGAACATCTTTTCCATCATCTGTTCAGTACTTTTGTATTGAAATAATCGGCAGTTTAGCAAGAAGCCCATCAGGCACCTTGTATAAAGCTGCTTCCAGTTTCTCAGCTTTGTCTTTGAGCTCTCGCTCTTGTGAGCCTCCACTTCAGACTCGTCTTCTCCTGCTCTCCCTCTCTGACAACAGCTCTTGTGTCTGCGTCATAACCAGTAATGCCTGACGGTGCTTCTCCTTAGAGACACAAACACACTTATTTGCAAAAAAATATGCAAAAACAAACAGAAACAGAAGAAAGTAGCTGATTGGACTATGCCAAAGAAATCTGGGCATGTTTAGGTAGGTTGATATTTGTTCTTGCACGAACACTGCAAGAACACTGTAATATGTTATCTATTTAATCCTGCAAATCAACACATAGTTGCAGTAATACATTTACATACACATAATCTGCCAAATGTTAATAACTAAAAAAAATGGGAGTGAGAACAATATACAATGTTAATCCTGTTTAAAAGTTGACATCCCCCGGCTCTAAATGCATCATGTTTCCTTCTTGAACTTCAGTGAATGTTTGCAACTTTTGCAACGGTTATGTATAAGTTCCTCAGTTGTCCTCTGTTTGAAAAGATACTGCAGTCACGCCACCTGTGCTTCGGAGAACATGGATCTCAAAACCATAGCCACTGTTGGAAATAGTTCAAAGACGCAGAAGATGCTGGAAACCCAAGGAATGTGCAGGACCTGAAGTATTTTTCTGAAAAACAGCAGGCTGTTTAACTTAGGAAAAACAAATGACTCATAAACAACTATCACAAAACAAAAAAACTATTGTGGCCAATTCAGTTATTATTTAATCTTAGGGACTACATGTGAACATCTGTTGTGTGAAATAGCTTATTCAGGTCAGTATTACATATAAAAACAAATGTGATTTTCATGATTCATGATTTTTTTTAAAATTATTAACTTTTTGCAGATTCTGCTACTTGCATATAAACGTATGACTACCACTGTACAAGTATAGCAATTAAAACAGTGATTGGCCTGGAAACTGTCTCTCTGAGATGATTTCAAAATCAAATCATTTCTAACAAGTATATCAGATCAAGATACACCTACATTCAGGCCATGTTTCCCACTGTCTTTCTGATAATCCTCACCAATAAAAATTTCATGCATTTTGGTGATGGCAGAGGGGAATCCCTGACAGTGCTTTGTGAAAATATAAAAGTGCTCGACGGTCAACAAAATGATTTCCCTTGGTCTCAAGCTTAAGGGCACTTTTAGTCTCCTGTACAATAAAAAAAATATTAAAAGGTGACATTTTTAGAATGCAGACACCAGTAGGCTGAAACTCCAAAACTCATTTTACAGTGCTTTGAAACATCTGAGAAAATATCTTTCTCCAGTTTTTTTGAGCTATTGTTCATTATTGGGAACATACATAAATAGAAAAGTTTTTTTTGTTGTTGATCTGAACAATCATATCAGACGTGTTTCCAAACTGTCTGTAATTTAATCTCCAAATTTTAATAGCAGCTTGAACAGTCTGGGTCTGGACACTACCTTTTTTAAACACTGAATACAGTGTTGCACAGTAAAGACGTATTTTTCATTACTGTACTTTTTTTCGAGAACTTTTATTTTGAGAAACATTTATACTTACTTCACTACATTCCAAAAGCATAATATTTCATAAATTAATGGAAATTAACATTTCATAAAAACATACCATTCCTTGCCATCTCCTCTGAGACACAAGAGTGATGTCATATTTGTTTGCACATTTGAATTATCAGTAATTTACCGTATATTTTATAAGTTTCATATTATAATAGTGTATACAATTTATGGTAACAAGAAAAAGCTGGCTAGAATGAATAATTAACATGATTCATTGATCAGTACCTTTTTCTTTTAATATCCAAGTACATTAAAAATCAAGTACCTCTGTACTTTTACTGTAAATGTACTACTTTTACTGGAGTTATATTTTATTAGGGTATCTCAAGTGCTTGACTTGTGCATTTCATCCACCACTGATCACACACACACACACACACACACACACACACACTAATTAGTAAAAAGGTGGTATTGTGAGAAACGGAAAGCTGTTGTTAGTGATGCACCCCACCATCTTGAGCTTCTCTATGTTCTCCTCCAGCAGCTGGATTCGGCTTTGCAGGAAATCAGTCTGCTCCCTTTTAGCAGTGATCCGTTTCTGCATTCCCAGAGCAATCTTAAGACCTGAAATACATATAAAACACTCTCCAATCAGTTCAACCGTGGTAAATACCATGAATAAAACTCTCTGAAAAATAATTATTCACTGTCCTGTCAGCAACAGGAATATTATGTTCAGTGAGGTGTCGCCCTATCTGTGAAATGCTTGACATTCAAACTGAATGAACTCAGGTTGTTATGTTAGCTGCATCACATGTTCACAAGAGAATAACTTGAACTATACTGTTAATCAAAAAACACTTTGTCCAGTGAACCAATGAACTGAAACTTACGTCATATGAGACCATTTTCCCATTCAGTCCGTCTCACAATTGAATAGGACAAAATGAAACAATGGAGGGTTACAGAGGTCGGACCTAAGAAATCATAGCTACATTATGTACCGGCCCACAACCACAGC
>NW_015511513.1:6373-10070 GCF_001515645.1 Sinocyclocheilus grahami | reverse complement strand
ATTCCGTCCCCCCCACTTTTGAAATGATGGCTACGCCCCTGGGTCCTAGCAAGTCCGCATTAAAGACAACGCTATACGAATGTTTCGTCATGGTAAGCGTTCACCACAAAAGAGGACATTATAATTTCACCGTCTTGATAGTGTCTTTCTTCACGCTTGCGGAACAGAGAGGGAGACCCACTGCGCGGGTGTGTGTGGCCTCCTCTTCCCACGCACCCCTCCCCCGCCTGTCCGCTCGCTCTGCCCAAAATGTGAAACCAAATCCGAGCAGCAGGTCACAGAGCCTAGTTATTTTAAAACCAACACTGAACTACCTTGACAGGACCATGGAAGTAACGCGGAACGGGCAGTTTAAAGAAATAATCGTCGCCGTGAGAGAGACAGAGTAACATGAGGGAGCGCCGCTGTGCTCGTTTAATGTGTTTTGTTGTTGTTTGGCTGCTCGTGGGTCTCCAATGTCTCTGCCCGTAGTTCTGCCTGGATCTTGCTGTCGTTTATCGGGGGCTGCTCTGGCCCATCAGTTCGCAGACGCATCTTACAGAAGCCGCAGACGCTGTGTGTCCGCTCTTCCGTCCCGTATGTCTGGATCGCAGACGCGGCTCATCCCGGCGCTGCTGCCCGCTCGCCCGCTGCTCTCCCTCGGCTTGCTGCAGCTGGTTCTCGGCTGCTCCATGGTGGCGCTCTCTTTCGGGGCTCTGTCCCTTAGCAACTCGCCCCCTATTAGAAACTCCTGTCCGTTTTGGGCCGGATCTTCTGTGAGTATTATATTACTGGCCATAATCAGAGGTGCTAATGCTGTTATTTTACGGTACATATGCATGCTACTCGTATTGAAATGCATGCTTTTCAGTATGCCACTGTATTAGTCAGCGTTTGATCGGTCCATAACAAACCAACTGGTACAGAGGAGAAGTTTTATTGTGGTCCAGTGTGTTTCCAATGCAGTCTGATACAGAAACGTGGTGCTGCACTTTTAGTTCGGTCTATTTCAGAGTATATGAGCACACCAGACACTGTTGTTTACCAGTAATGCACTATGATAAACCATACTGGTCTGTCAATATGTTGTAAATTATTAGCCAGGTTATTAGCTACACTTTTAAAAAGTACCTTGGAGTTGTTGCCCCAAGGAAATATTTCAGCTTGGTCCATTATTTTTTTACTGGTGTAGCCTAATGCAGTTAGGTTGATTTAGTCAAATAATGGCTGATTTAGTTAAATAATAATTTAACTGGAATTTGACCTGTTAATTCAGATGTTACCACATGAAGCACATATTTAGGATTAACATTTTTACAGTGAACAGTTATACATTTTTACAGTATGGTCTAAATATCCAATCTAGTAACCAGATTTCAATGAATGACAATGCCATTTTTACTTTTATCAGATTTATTAGTCAATATGACATTAATGATTATTTCGATCCTGGCACATTCACCAGACTTTTAAGCTTGTTTACATTAGCATTGATGCATTTGGCTATTATCCACAGCGAATTATATTGTTTTAACTTTTAATACCTTAAACATCTTAAGATTGTCCAGTTTCTTAAGTTTCTAGATATTTAGAAACTTCTTTAGTGCTGTGGTTGAATTTGGTCGAAGTTATCCTAAAAAGTGCAATTTATCATATTATTTCCCACATTTACATATGGTTCATATTTGTGGTCGTTGGCAGGAGTTGAATGAACTGGTCAGTGAAGTCATGGCTAAGTGTGAATCTCTTTTACTGCCTAACACTCTATAGTGAGTTACTGTTTAGAAGTAAAGCTACCATACTATGCATACCTCTCGCCAAGTGCAAAACAACAGCTAGTTAACAAAATCTAATGTTTATTTATACTTTTGAAGTAGAACTCCATTACTGATGAAGAAAATCAAACACTGAAAACTCATTGAAATAATTGTGACAGTTTACAGAGATGGAAATAAAGATGTAGTAATGATGTGAAAAAAATTCACAATGTGATATTGTGAAGTTGATTACAGAATATTGTTGATTTGAATAAAATCAATGAATTTAATTACTTTTTAAAGGTTACCTCACAGCACATTTTACAGTTAAGAATTTACTGAAATGCTTTAGATTGTTATGTCTGGAAAAAAAGAGCTGAACACAAGAACCCATCAGCTGGTGTAATTGACAGGAAGTGGCAGGGTTAGAGGAAACGAGAGGGAGCAATGGACAATTGTATTTGAATGAGGCTGCTGCAGACAGCTCAGCCGACAACACACTGAGTGAGATGAGTCATTAAAACAGGATTTTAAAGTGTTGAAGGCCATTTTGAGAGTGTACACCATCTGATGGGTAATAATGGGTTCATTATCAGTTAATCTGTCTGTGAGTGTTTGCCTCTTTGCTGAACGGACTGATTGTTTTCTGCAGGTCATCCTCTCTGGGATTATAGGACTAACCACATGGAAACGGCCAATGCTTCTGCTGGTATGTGTGTTTTGCCTATCTAAGACTGCTGGTCTTTGAGGCAGCAGTCTAATGGTTCTATTTTAATCAGCAGATGAGTTTATTTTTACTTGAAAATAGTTAGATGATGTTTACTACACCAAATCAGTCCTGTATTGTCCTGAACATATGTTTTCTGTGTAATCTTCTGCATATCCGTGTCCTTGCAGTATGTTAAAGGGTCAGTTGTTTGGCCCTTAAATGACCTTTTAAATAGGATCTGTGTCCACCAGACATTTAGTTAAGACCTTGTTAATTAAGTCTCAAGCTGACCATCATCTTCTGCCTGTTGCCATTTATATATACACAACAGTTCAAAAGTTTGGGGTCAGTAAGATTTTTCTTTTTTTTATAGAAATGAATATTTTTAATTCAGCAAGGATGCATTAAATTGAGCAAAATACATTTATAATGTTAGAAAATATTTTTATTTTAAATAAATGCTCTTCTTTTGAAATCATTATTAATATATATTTTTAATTATAATAATAAAATGTATCTTGAGCACATATTAGAATGATTTCTGAAAGATCATGTGGTACTGAAGACTGAAAAGAAAATTCAGCTTTGTCATCGCAGGAATAAATTACATTTTATAATACATGGAAAATAGTGGTGTTGAATTCTAATAATATTTCACAACGTTACTGTTTTTACTGTATTTTTGATAAAATGAATGCAGCCTTGGTGAACATAAGAGACATCTCTAAAAAACATTGACAAATCTCATTGAACCCAGATTTGAGTGCTAATATTATGTTTGTCAAATAACAGGACTGACTAGTATTGATCTTGCTCTGTACCATTACCTCTCTTCATCTAATTTCTCTCACACAGGTAAATCTGTTTGTATTGCTGTCAGTGGTCTGTATCCTGCTAAACCTGGCAGGCTTCATCCTCTGCTGTCAGGGGGCTCAGCTGGTCTCCAGTACCATTAACTGCCAGCTGGTGAGGAATCTGTGCATTTGGACATGTGCTGTGGTAGAGATAATAACATCAATAATGACTTGTCAGATGACTCAAGTATTGACGATTGTATTCACGAACCTAGATGCAAAATATAAACAATCACAAACTGAAGTGGGGCAAACCTTATTAATACATACGTACATTTATCTACACTACTGTACATAAAATATTAAATAACATTCATTGTAGTGTTAGAGTTAGCAAAGAATAATAAGAATATAACTACATACAGTGGGGAAAAAAAGTATTTAGTCAGCCACCAATT
>NW_015511513.1:3991-4916 GCF_001515645.1 Sinocyclocheilus grahami | reverse complement strand
ATTGGTGGCTGACTAAATACTTTTTTGCCCCACTGTACCTGTAAGCAACTACATAGCAACCACATAGAACACCCTAGCAACCCCACTGCAACACTCTGGCGAACATCCACGACTGCACTTACAAGCACTACTAAAACTTTCTTCTAGTGTGTAATCGAAACAATAACACAGGCTGATGGGCTGCTTGGTTGATGTACGTATTAGTAACACATAATGGAAAAAAGCACATCTGTACAGACCATCTGCTTAGAGGAATGAAGTTTGTCCAAGTCAAAGAAAGCCCTGAATTTGAGAGTCAAAGCAGGTTCCAGTATTTTTTGGATTTGATGTCATTTCCAGTGTCTGAAGGCTGCTCTTTCATCATTTGCACTTGTCATGGAAATGTCTCTGCCATATTGGTGACCTCATATCTTTGAGCTGTTATCGCATGCAGCGCCAGACCACTCAAAAAGACAGATGTAGAAAGGTGCCTGGAAACTTCATCCTCAGTCTCGTACTTTGAATCCAGGCAGTTCTTTAAGTATTAGTAATACCATGTCATCAGATATTATTATGAAACAAACATAATAAATGTGTTTCTGTGTTTCAGAATGAGAAAGGTGATCTCTGTCACTGTTGTTCAGAGATTCCAAGCACGCAGTGCCAAGGGGACAAGTTGATCGAGATCTACGCAGGTCATGCATGTGGCACAATGAGAATTCTGCTCAAGGTGTGTTCATTTTGTAATAAATAATTTTGAGATACATTCATATAAACCCCCACCCCAATTCAGTATTTAGGATTTTCTTCCAATATTTCTATACGCACAGATAGTGTTTGACAGCGCATTTTGCAATTCAGACACTGTTCACGTTAGACCTTCAAACTAAAAAAACGTGCCGCATCCCAGACAAAGATTACTTTGACATAGACAGACTAATTTTGG
>NW_015511513.1:2032-2598 GCF_001515645.1 Sinocyclocheilus grahami | reverse complement strand
TATATATATATATATAACGTAAGGTTTTAAGGTAACATGTACATATTAAAGGTATTTTAAGGTAACATGCATATTCGTGATTAAAATCTGTTCAGCATTTCATGATCTGTAGCTTGCTTAAGTGTGTCTCACTCTCTCACACACACAAACCTGCACTCTGACCTTGAACTCTTAACCAAAAGTACAGCAGGATTTAGCAGATTTGTGGGTGGGTGGCTCAGTGTTTGGCAGGCATCCAAAATGTTTTGGCAACGTAAAACAGAATTGAAGTTTGTGTGTGGGAAAGCATGATATGCTCTCGTTTCATTGGATGTTCTGATCAAACACTAATGGGTTTGTCTAGAAGCAGCTGTTTACTGTCATTATATCTTCTCGTGGGTTGTTTACAATGTAAATGTGTGTGTTTTGGCAGGATGTTTGGTGATGGTATGATTCCTCTTCCTCATATATATGGTGCCAGAATTAAAGGAGTGGAGGTTTTCTGTCCTCTAGACCCTCCTCCACCTTATGAAGCTGTTGCATCAAACCCAGCAGCACAGGTACTGATTTATACAGTTATTATATGC
>NW_015511513.1:0-441 GCF_001515645.1 Sinocyclocheilus grahami | reverse complement strand
CTTTTTTGCCCCACTGTATATGCTATCGCATAATCATCTCTGTGATGAAAATCAAAAGGCAGTTTGCGTTTACAGTACTTATTCCTGATAGCATTTCAGCTCTGTTTGTAAATTAGTCCTCGTATCAGCAAACATTGCTCTGTATTCTGGTCTACCAGGCTTACACTGGCAACAGCTCAATCAAATACAGTCCTTGTCCGCTCACTGACCCTCTGTATTTATATCAGGCCCAGAATACTGAGGTGCAAATGACCGATCTGACTGAGGTCCTGACAGAGAGTGCAGAGGCAGAGACACCCAGTGATGGTATGAACCACTTGTATTCTAATGTATAGGCCTGTGGAGAGGAGCAGTATTGATAAACATTGACATTTCACACTTACAATTGTTTTTGCACATTAAACCGGGACAGGAGAAAGTATTTTAGAACAAAAGTAGAAA
>NW_015511512.1:9299-10070 GCF_001515645.1 Sinocyclocheilus grahami | reverse complement strand
CTTTGCATCACAGGAATAAATTACATTTTAACATATATTCAAATAATAAAGTCATTTTAAATTGTAATAATATTCCACAATTTTTACTGTATTTCTAATCAATTAAATGCAGCCTTGGTGAGACGTCTTTCAAAATCATTTAAAAAATTCATACCAACCCAAACATTTGAGTGATAAAAATTGCACATGGAGGAATGAAAATATCGTCGGGTTTTAAACTGAAGATGAAAAGCACATTAAAATTATTAGAATATTCACAATGTTGTTGAATTTCAAGCTACCAGTGAATTATTCACAAATATGAATATTTCAGATATTGCCCAGCCCTAGCTATCATAACCCATTTTTATCTCTTGATAACAAACCTGTATATGAATATAATTTACAGCCACACGTAATATATCCCTCATGTCCATATTCACAATAATGTCACCAGTACTGTAGAGAAACCAAACAGTTAAGACACACAAATTACATTCTGAACTCTGTGTCCTCATGCACTTCAGTTTTCCAGAGAGGACCAGGATGTTTTATTTCTCTCTATTTACATTTCTGACTTCTCCATGGCCGTCAAACACCGTCACTGATGGGACGTCCCATCCCAGGTCCAGCTCTGCTCTCTGACAGACAGCTCCGCTGCAGTTATTCCTGTTCTCAGTTCACTTGTGCTGGTCCAGGAGGAAGCGGGAAACATTCTCATAGACCACAAAGGTTATGCAGCAGGCCGGAGTGACTCGGATCAGGTTGGGCACCATGCCTTTGTAGAAACCC
>NW_015511512.1:6957-7958 GCF_001515645.1 Sinocyclocheilus grahami | reverse complement strand
GTCGTGCTCATACTAACCAGTTTAGCATCTGATTGCATCTTTCTGTATTTGTTATAATCTCTCTTCAACTCTTCATACGCCATGAACTGCAGTGCACCATGGGAGGTTCCAAACAATCCCGGGACAAACCCCTAGGGATCATAACAGTTAACTCAGCTAGATGAAGCAAACAAACAAACCCCACAGCATGCAACTGACACACAATCACAAATATTTGCATGCACGCTCCTTATTTCCTTATACAAGTGCTCCTCCTAGTGGCACAATGTGGAATCTCATCGATTATTTCCTGTTGAAAGAAACAATCCACCCAAGGACTACCCTTCATTATTCTATACGTTGCCATAGAAACCCTTTTGTACCCGATAGAGTCCTGCGATCCCTTCATGGCGGAAGATTTTCACAAGAGCATCCATCATCCCCTTATACTGCTTCTTCGATGGATCGGCGCTGTACTGCAGAACCAGGCGAGTTTTGGTGACCCAGATCGGATTGGTCAGGCAAAGCGTCACCGCCCCTAAAAAACAGTGAAACCGAATATAAAGTAAATGAACAGCAGCTGATGTAAAACCAAGATCCACATGAAAAGAGTCATTACTGGTCCTTAATGGCTCACGTTGAGTCATTCCAATGAAGGATGCACCTCATTCAATTAGAGAAGCCCATGACACACTCTTCAACATGAGCTCTTTGCTGGAAGTTTAGATTATATACGTCCTTCGGATCAATTTACATGGCGTTTAATGTCACAAAAAGCTTTTTATGATATTAATGCACAAATCGTGACTTAGCCGGTGGTCATTTCATCTAAAATGTGACAAGGACTGCTGGTCTAGTGATAGATTGCTCTACTAATGGTTGTGCCTACTTGGCTATAAAAAAAATAAGGGTTCATTTAATTTTGGCAACTCTGTGTTCATCTAATTTGGTGTCATTAAACTGTTTTTGTATTGCTGTACTATACAGTGGTGTGAAAAAGTGTTGGCCCCCTTCCTGATTTC
>NW_015511512.1:3697-5405 GCF_001515645.1 Sinocyclocheilus grahami | reverse complement strand
GAAACATTAAAGTGTGACAAACATGCAAAAAAATAAGAAATCACGGCCCACCAGCAGAGAAGCACTGATCTACAGCGCTCGAGAGTTGATGTCTTTCAGACTTAAAAACAACCAGTCAATATTGGAGCTGTGCCTCATTCGTTATGCTCCAGTTTTTCTGTCAGCACTGATTAGAAAGGCATGTGTTGAAATTCACTTTGCCAGAATCTTTATCATTTTGACTGATGGGAGAAAATAAATGAGCGATACACAGGAAAACAGAGGAAATTGAAGCGAAGGTGAGCTCTCGTGTTAGTAAACACACTCAAGAATTTTTTCGTGCCATCAGTAGACTTTAGTTCGTTTTAATTTAGTTTATTTCTCACAACTACATAAGCATTTATTGCAATTCAATTCCACATGCTGCTCATATTTCAACTCAAAATCTATATATAATTATTTGTATTTTCTTTGATTTTGAGTTGAAGCCTATTTTGGTACATATTGTAATATGGATTTCTTTTACGCAACAGTAGTAAGAAAATGGGCAGAAAAATGTGCTAAGCAATGTTTCAATGCAAAAAAAACAACTTAATGATTCTAAAAGAGGATTCATTTTATTTAAGCAATATATAATTAAAATTATATGATCAATAATAATATTTCTTTCTTGTGATGCTGAGGTGAAAATGACACGTGTGTGTGTGTATATATATAGAGAGAGTGAGAGTGCTGAAGCCTATTTTGGTAAACAATTATGTATTTTATATATATCTATATATTACAAAAAGTAATTGAAAAAAATGGACAGAAAAATTTTGCTAAACTGTCATGAAAATAATGACAACACAAGAAAACAAAGCCTTAAAAGTCCTAAAATAGGGTTCATTTTATTTAAGTAAAATGTATTAATAATAGTAATAATATTTCCTTCTTGTGATTTTGGGGTGCAAATGACACGGTCATGTTCTTGACAGCTTTGGTGAGATTGATGTGATTAGCGTGTCTGTGGTGATACTGACCTGCTCCTGCTGCTGACAGCAGATGCTCAACGGCACTCAGCTCTGTCTGTCTGCCCTCCTTGTTGTACGCTTTGATTGCATTGTAGCTACAAATACAAATTTGTAAAAATATATATTACTCAAGTGATGTTTATATCTAAACACCTAACTGATTCTGGACTGTTAAATTACTGAAAACTATTGCACCTAAGAGTAAAACTTAAGCATGTATTATTTACACAAAGGCACAGCTCCTTACATAATGCAAAAATGTACACCGTGCATACAGGATGCATTACAGGTAGAAAAATACATACAAGAAAAAGTAAAGCCCCCATGACGCTCCAGCTCCCCAGATATTTGGAGTGACACCTTGATAAAGGCCCCGGAGACCCTCCTGCTGCCAGACGCTTTTCATGCAGTGCAGAATTCCACTGTATTTCGGTCTCACGTCCAGCCCA
The DNA here is from genome assembly GCF_001515645.1 of Sinocyclocheilus grahami. Lineage (NCBI taxonomy): Eukaryota > Metazoa > Chordata > Actinopteri > Cypriniformes > Cyprinidae > Sinocyclocheilus > Sinocyclocheilus grahami. The sequence goes on along the minus strand of NW_015511512.1, from coordinate 3,964 downwards.
TCACTCACTGTAATACAGTAAAGAGCGAAACATTTGAGCCTGTTCGAGCCTTACTCATGCCACACGTTTCAGCAATGAATGCTGGGTTACACTCATACAGTATACAGTATATAGTATACAGAAAATCTGTAAAACTAATTGATTTATTAATCATTTGATGTAACAATTTATTTAACATCATAAATTAAAATTGATTTGGTAATAGCCTGCTTTATATAATTTTTTTCATTAACAATTCCTGCAACAAAAACTTTATTTTATTTAATT
>NW_015511512.1:2408-3268 GCF_001515645.1 Sinocyclocheilus grahami | reverse complement strand
ATATTTATTTTGTGACTAATCACATCATAACATTTTGTTGTAAAGGTTATTAATAAATTAATAAATCATGACAGTTGTCAAATGTTGACACATTTTCATATACATTTAAATTTGTACATCCGTTTATGATACACAAATGATCCTATAAATGAGTTATTCTTATTTTTCTAAATACAGTGCCTAATTGGTTTATTATAATAAAAAGTTAATTATTAAGCATTATTATTAGCTACAAAACTGACACTCACATTCTTGAGAAGTGGGACAAAACAGGGTGCAAAATTGAAAAAATAAAACCTTGTACTCAGACAAATGAAACTACATTTATGTATCTTATAAGTACTAAGCTACTGAGCTATGCTTTGATACAACCTCCCAACTTTTCTCTTTTTTAACAAAATGTGCTTTTTTTTACCTTGGACTGTGTAATATAATTTCAACTTTATCTTTAACAGCATTCAAAATGTTTTTAACATTTCAAAACACATTCTCGTGTTAGCAGACAGATTACACTTTCACATGTGACCAACAATTCCACAACAAATATAAAATCTCATAATGAAATATTATCAAAATATTCAACTGACGGAAGTGACACATCTGACGGTGGTGACAAAAACCTGAATTTGTAGTCATTTTAGCTATCAAACACACTGAATCAGTCAATTACTGTATTAAAACAAACAGTGAGTATGATATCGTTTATAAAGCTTTTATTCAAGAGTCACATTTAAGTATTCGGATATATCATTGGAACACATCTTATGGTGGTGACATCTGACGGAGTTGACAAATTTGGTATTTCTTTCACAAAAATGTAGTAGCCATTTAATTTTTTTCTGTTGATGCTAGATGCTAAT
>NW_015511512.1:452-840 GCF_001515645.1 Sinocyclocheilus grahami | reverse complement strand
AATACATTCTATTATTAATCCCTCATGACATTTAAAATTGAATTTCTTTTTTTTTTTTTTTTAAAGCTAATACCCTTGCTGGACCCGTTTTGTCCCACGTCTCAAGAATGCCTGACCTATTAATCTCAAATGACATAATCACCCAGTACATTTAATGACATATTGGTTCTAGGTTCTAGTTTTACACATACCTGCAAACCTAATTTTGACCAGATCCAGAGGATGCAGCACTAGCGTGGACACCACCCCGCCACTGAGCCCTGCTATTAAATTCTCGATCTTCACATGGCTGAAGAGTCTCTGCAGGCTGCCGGTGAGGGTCAGGGGCACAGGAGAGCCCGGGCTGGGACTGGGGCTCATGACTGCTCCCTTACTGCAGGTCAACACA
>NW_015511512.1:0-372 GCF_001515645.1 Sinocyclocheilus grahami | reverse complement strand
GCCACTGTTTCAGCAAGAATCAACGGGCTGCATGACCTTACCAGTTAATGTCAGATCATATGCAGTGACGGACAGCAGGGATGATTCGGAAACATGCTGAAACCGGAACATGGAGCTTTCCACAACACAAGCTGCGCATGCGTACCATTGCACTTTCAAAATAAGAGTCTTTGACGAGTACCATGACGAAACGTCATTAGCAGACAAAGAATAAATTAAAAATAGCTGACTAATATACTAAAATAAATTTTAAAAATACCTACATTAAAAAATAAAACTTTTTTATTTCATTTATTTTTGGACTAATCACACCATTATGGATGACTATATGGAGGACGAAACCTGCAAAAACAATAAATAAATACATACACA
>NW_015511511.1:9466-10073 GCF_001515645.1 Sinocyclocheilus grahami | reverse complement strand
CACTTCAACAGGACCCTCAATAATTCATGATGTTTTGTGAGAGCTATTCATATCTGTTTTCACGTCCCTGAATGCTCTCGCGTTCACTTCGCACTTTAAGTGCACTTTGTCCTCAGAGTTTAACGACTGTGACATCCTGACACAAAGCTTCACCTGTTCATTGATCTCAGAAAAAGTTCCGGCTTTCAGAAAGTGGATAGATCCGTATGTGAAGTTGTGTCATGGCAGGTGTGTTTTTCAGGTATGATGCAAGATCGCCGTTCCCGACTGTAACCCGCATAAACCCCAAACGTGACGGGTTGGATTCGAGAGGAAATACTGTCGAAGAGTGTCGAGAAATCATTTCAAACGGAGACGAGAAACAAAAGAAGCATCGAAATCCAAGAAAAAGTGTAAATGAGGCCCAGCGGAGATAAAATCACATCACCTGAGGTGACGCTAGCTCGTGAGGAGTTCACCAACACTGCTGATTAAACTACAGATGAATTAATAAACGGCCAGAGATGCAGAATGAAAGATCGCTGTGCTTTTTAAAGTATGTTAACATAATGCTACTGCCAACTTAAAGGGGTCATGTGATGTTGCTAAAAAGAACATTATGTTGTGT
>NW_015511511.1:2351-2912 GCF_001515645.1 Sinocyclocheilus grahami | reverse complement strand
CCCCTTTTCAGGGTTGTCTCGCCATCAAGTTGTAATTTGATAGGCTTGTCATCAAAACAGACGTTTGTTAGGGAGAGGTGGAGATCTTGGGGAACAGACAGCTGGTGATTAAACCACATTACGATTTTCATGGTTCACGATGCCGTGTAATTATAAATATGATCCATGTCCCTCGGTGGTAATCGATGCCTCTTGGCCGACTTCTGGCCCTCTAATGAGCTGCGGCTTTCTGGGTGTTGCAGCAGGATTCCTCGCCATTTCTAGCAGCTTTATGTCATTTTAAAAATAAACAAATATGAACATTGGGGCGACACAAAATGTGAGGAGATAACAGGCCCGGATGAGACGAATCGCTGGAAACAGCGAGCGCTAGGCTAATGCTGCTGCAGCGTTTCTCTTAAAGCTCTGAATGTGATCATTTGTTGCATTTATAATGTAAAGATCAGTGGCAAACCCAAAAGCTCGACGCCTACGCGCTGGAACTCAGAAGTCATAAATAACTCATAATCAACTGAGTGATATCCACCAAGGAGTCCATTCATTCATTTTCATAATAATGAG
>NW_015511511.1:0-2226 GCF_001515645.1 Sinocyclocheilus grahami | reverse complement strand
CGGATCGCGGTGACGTCAGTGCGTAGCGGCCCAGCAGCTGTGGAGTTTGGGATGTGGGGAGGGAGGGATGCTGTTGCTAAATTATCCGCAGGCATTTTGGAGGGGTTCTGTGACACGGCCAGGATTATGGAAAATAAAAACTGAGCAATAATAACATCAATAAAAGGACACTTCTTTAATTTTCTGAAGAAAAAAATTATTCTTGTATGTGCAAACATCACCGCTATGATGCGATGACATTCTGGGTGGTTGCCTGGGTGTTGCTCTACGGTTGCTAAAGAGTTTTGGGGGGGTTTGCACATTGCTATATGGTTGCTAAGGTGTTCTAGGTGGTTGTTATATGGTTGCTAAAGTGTTCTGGGTGTTTAACTGTTTTTGCATGTTTCTATGTGGTTGCTAAGGTGTTCTGAGTGGCTGCCTGGTTGATAAGGTGTCCTGAATGGTTGCTATGCGGTTGTTTGGGTGGATGCTAAAGAGGATGGATGTTAAGGTGTTCTGAATGTGCTTTTGTATGTTGCTATGTGGTTGCTACGGTGTTTTGAGTGTTTTTGGATGTAGATATGTGGTTGCTAAGGTGTTCTGAGTGTGTTTTTGGATGTTGCTATGCGGTTGCTAAGGTGTTCTGAGTATTTTTGTATGTACATGTGCGGTTGCTAAGGTGTTCTGAGTGTTTTTGGACTTAGATATGCAGTTGCTAAGGTGTTCTGAGTGTGTTTTGCATGTTGCTAAGGTGTTCTGAGTGTGTTTTTGTATGTTGCCATGTGGTTGCTAAGGTGTTCTGATTATTTTTGGATGTACATATGCGGTTGCTAAGGTGTTCTGACTTTTTTTTTAATGCTGCTATGTGGTTGCTAAGGTGTTCTGGGTGTTTTTGGACATAGATATGTGGTTGCTAAGGTGTTTTTTGCACATTGCTTCACGGTTTCTAAGGTGTTCAGGGTGTTTTAAGCATGTCACTCTGCAGTTGCTAAGGTGTTCTGGATGGTTGCTAAGGTGCTCTGGGTGGCTGTCAAGAGTTCCTGAGGGGTTTTAGTAGAATAATGCAAACAGAGGAATATCACACTATTGGTTTTACTAACAAAAATTGTAATGAATAAACTGTATAATTTTATCAAATTCAAACATATGTGACGACTAACCCCAATCAGACGTTTATAAAAAATAAAAATAAATAAAAAACCGCTTAAAAATACTCACTATATGTTTTATTGTGTTAGGGTCTCGGGCTCTCCTTTTGAACACGTCGTCAGTGAGACTAAAGAAACACAAATAGCATTAGCAAACACAAATGATTTACAGAAATGAGACCGGGAGAGTCTCAATCACAATCTTCAATCAGTTTAAATGGTTAATTTTTCTTCTAGATGGTGAAATCAAACGGCTCAATTAGCGAAACGGTTCATGTGGAGTTCAGGTCTGTCTCTCGGGCTCTTGAAGCTTGTTTAGGCCAGAGGCCAAATAACATCCGTAACGCCGGCGAACCCCAGAGGAGCAGAAATAAACCCACCAGCAAATCATTAAAATCTTGATAAAACACTCCTAATTGTGTGCTTTAATTCAAGGATGGTTGCCCACCGCTTTCATTTTACACCGTCTGATGTGTTCAGATATTTCAGAGAAACCCAACTGAACGTGAAAAGCAAAGCGGGTCAAGATGATGCTAACAACAGCGTCTGAGAGCGATAACCGGTTGATTAAAGAAAGAAACAAGGAAAAAAGCACTTTGAAAACCAATAAAGGATTGTCCTTCATCTCATAATGATAGTTACACAATGTCTGGTTGTATTGTTTGACTCAAGCAGCTCTATAACATCAAGAGAAACTCATCCGTTAGCGTGAAGTACACGAGCCGGAGGCCTTTTCAGTTGGAAATACGTCAGATTATGAGGTAAATGTTGATGTTAAACACGTCGGACGAGTCGGAGACAAACACGGAAGCGTTTCTTCTGCTAGCGAGCGCAGGTTCACGTTCATGGCTTCTGAGACAGAAACAGTCAGAGTTTTATAAAAAGACTGTTATCGGTTTCAAGGGCTGCGTCTTTGTCAGTGGTCACCTTTGTTTCAGAACAAAGACGTGTTTGAAATCTTCTGCGTGCGTTATTAGCATTAGCACTTCTTTGTAGCGCAGTGCCAAAACAAAGAAAGAGGAACCAGTGTTTTCTTCTTGTTAATAGAGCATCTCCCTGTTGAAAAAACCAACATATGCTGGTTAGGTATGTTTTGACG
>NW_015511510.1:9320-10083 GCF_001515645.1 Sinocyclocheilus grahami | reverse complement strand
AGGTCTAGTTTGAGTTTGAGTCCGTTGTTTTGGCTGTGTTCACTCAGCGCCGCACTGCTGACCTGTTTCCACAGGAAGATCTGTGTGCACTGTAAGTGTGTGCGGGAGGAGCATGTGGTGCGCTCTGTGCCCGGACAGCTGGAGAGGATGATGATGAAGCTGGTGTCAGACTTCCAGAGGCACTCCATATCCGACGACGACTCGGGCTGCGCCTCGGAAGAATACGCCTGGGTGCCACCTGGGATCAAGCCTGAACAGGTGAGCAGGCAACATTCAGAAGAATCTATACATACGATGACATTTTAGTAAAGTGTTCATTGATTGGAGAGTTTGCTCTGAATCAGCCAATCACAGCCTCTCTTGCACTCAGTCAAACAAAGCGGATGCTCTTTTCCATACAATGAGACATAATGGTGGCTCACACATCAAGCTTCACTAAGGACAAAACAACATGATGTTGGTTGCCTTGTGTAGTTTTGATATTTAGCATTATGTCTTTTCCACATTTTATTTCATTCTGCCCAGTAACCACCCACTTGCACAGGAAGAGACTGTACTCGTATGAAAAGCGACCAGTCACAGTTTGTGTGTAGTTTTCTAAGCCAATGTAAAATTGTATTATAAGTTTGCATTTTTTCCCCTATCACATAGTAATCATCCTAAAGTAGATATCAATCGAAACCTTAAGTCCAGCTCACATTGCGCGATTTTGGCTACAATTTGGTCGTCTGAGACAAATTTTGAAAATCCTAAAAGATTCCTA
>NW_015511510.1:5117-6372 GCF_001515645.1 Sinocyclocheilus grahami | reverse complement strand
TATTTATTATTATACTACTAGTACTATAGTGACATTTATTAAATGTTTTATTTAATAATAATAATAGTAGTAGTATTTTATAGTGCAATTTTACAGTATTGTTATTAATATCAATAATTGTACTATAGTGATATTTATGTTTAATTTTTATTTAATAATAATTATTATTATTATTTTATTCAGATTTATAAATTAAATTAATAAAGAAAATTACTATAGTAATACTATTGTCCTATAAAAAAGATACAAGTAAATAATAATATTATTTTTATTTTACAGCACAATCATAATAATAATTTATTATTATTATAATTATTATGCAAATCTTTTTTTAAGTTATACAAATGAAAAAATATGATAGAAATACCTCTACTTTACTGTAAAAAATGTGTACAGTGCAACAGTAAAATAACAATACTAATTTATGACCGTTTTAATTTCTTTGCTTTAAAATGTTCAACCATAAAGCTTTTTTGTCATATCATTATAAAAGTTTAACAAAAAGTAAAACTGCAGTTCATGGGATCTTTCACTGTTCCTGCTGTTCTGCTTGTTTCTGTCTCATTCCCGCGGTCATGTGGGAGCAGCCAGTGCTTTCAGAAAATGCTGAGCTTCCACCGTGTAATTATGAGTTTGGAAATGTTCTAAACCTCTCTTCCTCTCAGTGTGGCAGGCAGATCTGCGGCGGTGACATAGCGGTGTTTGCGTCGCGAGCGGGTCACGGCTCCTGCTGGCATCCTCAGTGCTTCCAGTGCGCTTCCTGTAACGAGCTGCTGGTGGATCTCATTTACTTCTATCAGGACGGACACATCTACTGCGGCCGGCACCATGCCGAGCACATCAAGCCCCGCTGCCAGGCCTGCGACGAGGTCCTCTCTATCCCTACAGTCATCACACACTTCATATTTCAATCAGTTTGTTGGTATTAAATATATTAATTTGTTGGAGGCGTGCTTATGCCAGACACACTGAGCCTTGGTGCTCATGCAGGGGTCCCAGGTTCTAATTTACCTAAATAGAATTTGATCCCAGCCCTGCATCAATGAGTATTTAATAATAATTATTATAATTATTAAAATGCTAATGTATTTATTATTAATTGTCAAATTAAATAAAATGTCTATAGAACAGTGTTACTTTAGTGGCACTATTATAGTTTGTTAGTATTTTAAATTATATTTAATTTTGTTTTTACGTTTTAGTCATTTATTTCTGCATTTTTGTCATTTTTATTATAATTTGTTTTTATTTGATT
>NW_015511510.1:564-1504 GCF_001515645.1 Sinocyclocheilus grahami | reverse complement strand
CTGAAGGATCATGTGACACTGAATGATGCTGAAAATTCAGCTTTGCATCAAAGTTACGTACAAGATTTAATAAAACAGAAAACGATTATATTAAACTGTACTATTATTTCACAATATAACTATTTTGTATCAGATAAATGCAGCCTTGGTGATCGTAAGAGACGACTTCTCTCAAAAACGAAACAAAACCAAAACTTTTTTTAACATATTACCAAAACATAACTAGGACGATGTGTATGTGATCAGCAATTGTAAAAATGTCCTCCATGCATGTAATTGACACTGTTTGTATTCAGAAGAATCTCTAATTATCCGCTTGTTCGTTCTGCAGGTGATCTCACCTCTTTCCATCCTATTCCGAATGGCCAACCTCCACCGTATGAACAAATACACACACAACACTCACAGCTCCATCCAGCAGCCAATGACAGGACAGCATTCGTTTGCAAGGACCAATCAGGCATCAGCACACAGCAGGTGAATCACCGGCCAGACAGTCTGGAGTTTACCGTGGAGCTGAACGGATACGCAGAATTTGGCCCTTTTCCGCCGAGCTGCACGTCTAGAGGGACTTCCACTGCAAAGGATTGTGGGAACATCAGTTGTACAGGTATGCTTGATTTTACAGAGTCCGATTCAGTAAAGCTATCTATCACATCTGAAGCTGTATTTCTTACCTGGCCTCATAGGAATTTCCTCTCAACTGGAGTCTTCAGATGCGTTTGATGATCTAAATGACTCCGACTCCTTCCCGCCTCCTCCGCCCCCCGTTTTCTTCCATCCGTCTGATTCGCCGAGCCCTTCGGATTCCCCGGCCGCTGTCACTGAAGCCGAGGACGCCCCTGCAGCACCGGTCCGCAGCAGCACCGCCAGGGTCAGCTTCAGAGAGCCAATCAGCTGCAGCTATTCAGTGGAAGAGGAAGAGTGGGAGGAAGAGGAA
>NW_015511510.1:0-554 GCF_001515645.1 Sinocyclocheilus grahami | reverse complement strand
GGGTGGAGACGCAGAGAAGAGAGGGAGAGGATGACGAGCAGGAGGAAGATGGAGAGGAAGTCGAAGGAAGTTTGGGACACAGGTTGCGCTTCTGCACTGAAGTACCATCTCAAATGGACCTGCTGGGTAAGATCATAATGCCCGCTAAAACAATGCGCTATTATTATTATAGGCTATTTAACAGCAGCATTCGAGCATTAAAATAGTAATGAAATAGACAACAATGGCAAAAATGGAAAAGGGTCAATCATTATGATTTTTGGTAACACTTCAGGGAACACATTCACTATTAACTAAGAGTATTCCCTTAATTAATTCCTAACTGCTGCTAATTGGTAGTAAGTAAGGTGGTTGTTGCAGTAGTTAAGTTTAGGTATTGGGTCAGGTTAAGGGATGTAGAATATGGCCTTGCAGAAAAAAGCATTAACATGTGCTTTATAAGTATTAATATACAGCCAATATGCTAGTACTATTGCATGCTAATAATCAACTAGTTAATAGTGATAATTGTTCCTAAACTAATATTTTACCAGCTTATTTAATGTTTCTGAAGT
>NW_015511509.1:8756-10081 GCF_001515645.1 Sinocyclocheilus grahami | reverse complement strand
ATATATATATATATATACAGTATATATATAATTCAGTATCCAGTTAATTTTAATATTAGTAAGTCATGGGGACACAAACGGCACAGCTTCCTGAGAATAATCCAAACATTAATAACTTAAATCACATAAATTAAAACTAAAAATGCAATGTTGTCCTACACACATTTGACTGTATCTTTGTCAAAACACACGCTTTAGTCCAACATCAGTGTCAGTGAACTGAAGGTTCGTAAATTCCACAAGTGCCTGCGTTTAACTGCGGTGTTAAATGCATTGCAATCAAATCTAAAACACATGAAACGCGCATAGCAGAGCTCTGAGTGAGTGTGCGCTCTTTGAAACGGTGCTAATGTTTTAAAGAGTGTTGTGTGAGCGTGTGATGGGTTCACTGAAGCATTTCTCTACATTACAGGAGACAACAGCAAAGAGAAGAAGAAAGACAAAAGGAAGCAGTGGTGGAAGCCTTGGGTTGATCATGCGTCCAGTTAGTGTCTCCTGCTCTTTGAATGCTCATTATGTAATTTTCAACTGAAATGAAATTATTTATATTCATTTCACAAGATGCCAATGTTGATCTGATGTCATTCGGATGAATATTGCAGCTCAAATTCACATATGAAAAGGAAAAATGGGATCTCTTTAATGTCTCAATTGTTTCGTACTGATCAAATGCAGAGAGCGAAATTATGCTCAGATGTGTTTCCGTAGAAAAAAACAATATAATATATAATAACCAATAATCTGCCCAGAGATCTCAACAATGTCTCAGATCGAGCTCAGATTTGCTAAAATACCAACATACGCAATCAGTGTTTTTACTTTAAAATTGACATTTAATTAGATATGACTAAACAATAACATATTCCTCTGTGTATTTATAATAAAATAAAATAATAATATAAATAAATAAAAATAACAAAAAAATTTAATAAATGTATTTATTTTATTAAAATAAATAATTAATACAAATTACAAAAGTAAAAAAATTATTTTAATAAGTTTTCAATGTCAAAAAAACTTTGTGTGTATGCTTATTGTGTTGAAATCAATAGAAAGTGATGTGTGATTTGTTGTCTCTTTTAGTGGTCCGAAGTGGCAATTATTACTTATTTGAGACAGATAGTGAGGAAGAGGAGGAAGACGAGGACAAGAATGATGAGGAACCTCCCAAAAGATCAGCGTTCCAGGTAAATATTCTAGAAACTTAAGTGCTTTTCTGCATGCGCACCCATTTTTAAGTCGTATAACTGTGCTGAATTGTGTTGTTCCCACACACAACCGTGTTTAACCTAAATGGCTCTGTGTTACGAAAATGTTTCAATGTT
>NW_015511509.1:7200-7845 GCF_001515645.1 Sinocyclocheilus grahami | reverse complement strand
CAAAGGCTGTGTTTTTCTCCTTTGTGAACAGTGGAATCATTCTTTCTTTGGACGAGACCTGACACCACAATCAGAATGTCTGTCCTTTGGAGCAAAACATCCCCTAAAGCTGGTTTCCTGTCTTGTGTATTGTGTTGGTGTGTTTGATTGACAGGAATATCTGAAGTGACGCTTTTCCTAAAACAGTCTGTTTTGCCGGCTCTGCTAAAAGACTGGAACAGAGTGCAAGTTTATACCCTGCATGTGTATAAGACTCTTTGTTTTTCACTAGAGGGGCACTTAAATTGGGTTCAAAGACTGATTTAAAATACCACTGTAGTTCGAAATAAGTTAGACATGGCATATAAACACCCAACCCAAAAGCAGCTCACTGTCCTACTTGGATTCCTGCATTGTCCGTATCTTTGTCTAACGTGATCCTCTGCTTCTCAGTTTGTGTATCATGCCTGGATAACTGACTCAAAAACTGCCATGAAAGAGCAAAGTAAGGAAAGACGGCGATTCTGGCAAAGGTACACAGAGGGCAGAACAAGCAAGAAGAACCAGAAGCAAGGTATGATTATACATCTGATTTAAAGCAATCATACTCTTCCTCTGCACTCATGAGGATAGATAGATAGATAGATAGATAGATAGATAGATAGA
>NW_015511509.1:4714-5869 GCF_001515645.1 Sinocyclocheilus grahami | reverse complement strand
ATAGATGGACGGACAGATGGATGGATGGATGGACAGATAGATGGATGACAGGTAGATGATGGATGGATGGATGGATGGACAGATAGATGGATGGATGGATGGACAGATAGATGGACGACAGGTAGATGGATGGATGGACGGACGGATGGATGGATGGACAGATAGACAGACGGACAGATAGATGTCCAGCCCTGGTTTCGACGCTCTGTAGTTCTCTGTTTCTCAGAATGACATGCTCGGGTCATTAATAGTCATTTTGTAAACACAAGCGCGACTCTACTGGGAACATCAAGCCTCATTAAACCCCTCTGCTGCAGTTTGTAAATGGAGGCTCGCTCTGCCAGCGCTCTCCTGGTGGCCGGCTTCCAGGCCCCGGCATTCTTAGGTCTGAGAGATGAAGAGGGCCGTGTTACATTTGCTACAGTCAATTCATCCCACATGATGGCTGGACAGGGTTTCAAGCCTCTCGCCAGATCCAGGAGCCAGCTAGAGCCAATAAAACATTCAGTTAATATATTTAACAAAATAGCTTGCCTAGCACACTCACATTTTGAAAATGTATCTGAAACTGAAAAAGTGATACGTTGGTGTGACAAATCAGGGTTAATGGTTATTATCTGCTTATTACGTTGTGAATAACACTGTAATTATTACTTTTTTTCATTATTTTCAGTGCATGTGGCCATTGAGGAAGGAGATCAGGATGACGGTGTTACAGAGGAGGAGGTATCTGAAGGACCAGGTGAGACCACACTTCAAAAACTCCTCTTATTATGATTTACAATCGTCATATGCATCAATATGCATATCTCTCTGCTCCAGATAACATCCTGAAGCGAGTGTTTAACATCGTGAAGTTCTCCTGGGTGCTCTTCCTGGCCCTGCTGGACAGTTTCACAGCCTGGCTTAACTCCATCTGCCAGGAGCACATCGATATCTCCACCGTCCTGCGCATTGAGCGCTGCATGCTCACTAATGAGGTCAAAAAGGTAGTGCTGGCACGAGAAATCACACGCTAGAGTGCTGCAGAGTGGCCTGCATCTGCATTTGTATTTTATCTTGAGTTACTGGGTGCACATGACAAATAATGATCTTTATTTATTTTTTCTATTTATGTTTTTATAATGCAGATAGTGTTCATATGCATTAAAAAAA
>NW_015511509.1:1586-3998 GCF_001515645.1 Sinocyclocheilus grahami | reverse complement strand
GTGTTGAAATATTGTAGTAGCTCTTTAAACGCAAAGTTTACACAGCTTTTCACCACATAAATAATGACGCAGACACGATATGAGAAGCAACCATTATAAAATCGTACCTATTTATTTTATAATCTAGCACAGTGTACTAAACAATTGTTCTGACAACAAGACGAACACTTCAACAGTATTACCGCAGACCTACTATTAAAACTGAAGGTTTCATTTGAAAGTAAATACAGTCGATAACTAAGACGTAAGATGGCGGCAGCTGCGTTTGCGAATATCTGACCTCAGAATGCCACGATTGACCAATCGGAATCAAGCATGTAATAATAGTATATACATAATGTTAAAATAAGCTGTAATAACACATGAATACACATGAATAATGAGCATCATGCTTGGAACGGACAGCACTGTAAACCTTGAGGTTTAACCCCTCGTCTGCTGCCCTGCAGGGGAACAATCCATCGCGGGACAGCATCCACACGTACTACCAGAGACAGATGTGCAGGCCAGCGTCCGCCGAGTCCAGCCTGGACCGGACTGAGGACGAGTACTCGGACTTCAGCCCCCTGCGGAGCCAGGCTTACGAGTCCGATGTCTCTAGAGAAAACCTGTCCAGGTGAAGAATCTCCACTCAATGTGTTCTAGATCTGTTTGAGACTTGGGGAAATCTAATTCACGCGCATGTTCAGCTTTATGAAGTTGAAATAATATTTTTTCATGCCTCCAGATGGCTTCTCGCAGACTAAGCTCCGCTTATCTCAGGGTTGATTTATCGCCATGAAAAAGGTCTTCCGTAAAAGCTGTCTGCAGGAATGAAGTGTATGGAGAGCTAAAGTATGGCAGAGATTGTGTTTAGTAAAGGCTCGGTAGCAGGGTTGGGTGTTTAGCGATTCTTAACGATTCCTAGTCAAACGTTTAGATATCAAACATATTTATTCTGTCTTTTTGCAAAACATTTTGTTGCACCTGAATGAACAAAAATCAGCAGCCTGAAGAACACTTGAACACAATGAACTTTTGCCAAAGATACCGCAGCAAAAACATCTAGACCAGTGGTGTTGTCCTAAAAGAAAAAGTGGTTTACTATTACCCAGTCACACCCAGCACCAAATAACTAGCTAAATGAATGACCGAATGTTGTTGTTTTGTTGGTTAATTAGTCATTTATATAAATACACTGTACTGTGAAATTGGTTGACAGATTATTTTTCAAGTTGTCTACTGCGTGGCTGAGGTAGTTCCAGGTCTGACACAGGGTTGCCAGGTTCTCACAACAAAACTAGCCCAATCGGGGGGTAAATACATGTAAAAATCATGGTTTTGATAGGGTTCCCCTGGTAAAATTGGCGTTACAGTGGCTAAATATCACTGTTATTGGGGTCGCTTCAACCTGCAGACGTGAAAAACAACCCCGCGGCAACAGTGTTAAAGCAGTCCAATTGCGCGGGAAAACCACAGACTTGGCAACACTGGCCTTACAGTAGTTCTATATGACTATAATTTCAGCATGCTGCGTTGAAATGATATTCTTTGTGAAAAGTGCTTTACAGATAAATCTGAATTTAATGTTTCATTTTATGCAAGTGGGTAGAAAAATAGCTTAATATGAAATAAATATTCCCAGGTAATATTTTCTTAAATTTACTTTGACTTTATAGTATAAAAGCCAATTATTTAATTCAAACATAATTTATATATATACTTATTATACTTAATAATTTTGCTCAAACAGTATAAGTGGGTTTTTATGTAAAAATATAGCTGATTTTATCATTTAGGAAGGGAATTTCTGTATATCAGCTGGGGCATTATTGACTGAAAGGCTGAGGGTGCTCTAACCCTCATACACATCTATTTTCACACATATATTTGTCCTGTCCATTGCTATGGTTACACTATGTCAAATCTATGCAGTGTGTAGGTGAAAAACAACAGTTTAATACAAATTCTGAATGGATTAGGCTATAGAAAAATATCGCGATCTCACAAAAATCAGTGAATCTCTTATTTACATCTACATCTTCACTTTCTAGCTCGCAGAGCTCGGTACTGGTCAACGACTCAGTGTTTTGAGTGTTGAGTAGATTCTAGCTTAAACACCTGTAGCATTCAAGAAATCAACAGATATGTCTGTGATTGGCTACATTATTTAACGCCGTAAAAACATGTTGTAAATAGAATACACGCAAATGGCCCCGGCTACACCGCTGATCTAGACAAACTAATATAGATTTCAAACATTATTAAAGACATGAAAATAGTCGGTAATAAAATAAGAACAAGTAAAGAATTAGTAATAACACAAATAAACACAACTGAACAAAGTTCAGGTACAGTAATAGAAATGAAATGTAATCAAATGTAAAATATAGATTAATCCTTATTAAAGTTACAAAAGTTATTCAGCTAAGA
>NW_015511509.1:0-480 GCF_001515645.1 Sinocyclocheilus grahami | reverse complement strand
TATTTTGTAACATTATAAATGTCTTTACTGTCACTTTTGATCATTATCCAACAATATCCAACAAAACATGCTAATGACATGTTATTTATTGTAAGTGTATCCTGAATCTGGTTCGTGTCTGTGTGTTTTCTGCAGTGAGTACACAGAACCCACTGTGCTGTTGGAGTCTGAGGAAACCAGTGAGCATGTTCTCAAAACCAGCCAGCGCGCTCGACCCAGACTCTGCCGCCTGCCTGGAGTAGATGTGCAGTCGTCGTCTGCAGACAGTGCAGCCAGGTATGAACCTCCAGCGTCTGCTCTGCTTCAGACCGGCCGTGTGTTTCTGTGTACTTACAGCTCGGGGCTTTTCTGTCATTACCAGTTAGGAGGCAGGTGACTCTATTATGCGTGTAAACGAATCTGTCCTGAGTGTTAACACACACACTCACACACACATGCACGCACGCACGCACACACACTCAAACGCACGCACACACACAC
>NW_015511508.1:9819-10098 GCF_001515645.1 Sinocyclocheilus grahami | reverse complement strand
AACATGACGGATAGAATCAAAAAGACATTTAGGCTAACTCTGATATTCGAGACCTACTACAGCGCACGCGCGTAAAAATATCCACTACGTAGTGGATATAGTCCAGCTACGTCATCGTGCTACAGGCTGCAGCGAGGACCTCTTGGAGGAGTTTGTGAATTCAGTCAGTGAGAGCACATTGAACAACTCCAGAGTTCTCCACAGTGACGAATCAAAACACCTCTGATTGGATATTGCATTCATAAGCTCAAGAGAATCATGTGTGATTGGTTATAATGC
>NW_015511508.1:6631-9681 GCF_001515645.1 Sinocyclocheilus grahami | reverse complement strand
AAAATGCTTTGTAATAAATATTTATTATTTTAATTAAATATTATAAAGTAATTTTGTAAGAGTTTTTAATTGAACTAAATTTTAATTATACAAAAAAAAAAACACAACCCAATTGAATAGCAAGTTTTACTGAAAGTAACAATAAAATTTGACAGAAAATATATTACTATTTAATATACATATATATTATTTGTATTCACTTCAGTGCAACAGAATCAGATATAACTTTAATTTATTTATTTATTACTAATTATCCAAATAATGTATAGTCCTACAAAGCTATTATCATCAGAGAATGTGAGCAGATCAGAGCAGGGAGCAGATCAGTGAACGAGAGCAGCATCATTTTACCAGCGTTGTCATGTTAATCATGTCAGCACAGCAGCGCTGAAGCAAACAGGAGCAATACTACTTACCAATAATAAATAATGATTGATTAGGAGCTGTGTGACCAATACAGAGTCTAGATATTATTGTGTCCTCCTTCCTACTTCCAAAGTTTTTCATTCCATTTCCAACTTGTTTTTGAATGTTGTATAGATTCTTTACCTTCCCATCCCACATCTTTTGCCGTTTCCTAATCAGCCCCTCTGGTTATTCCTTTCATTTCTGCTTTACTAAGTGATATGTGTATATCTATATCGGTTTGTTTTAATGCTTTCTTGGCCATTTGATCAGCTTCCTCATTTCCCTCTATCCCAACATGTGCGGTACCCATATAAATGAAATATTTAATCTATATTGGTGAATTTTAAACATACTTTGCAGGATATCATATAATATGTCTTGTCTAGATGTAGACTTGCCACTTAATAAAAGTATTAAGACAGAATAAGAGTCTGAGCAAATAACTGTTCTTAACGGCTGTATTTCCTCGACCCAATTAAGAGCTATCTGTGTTTCTGCTGAATAAACTGATAAATGATTACTTGTCCTTTTTGCAATTTTAATCTTAAAATGAGGAATGTACAGGTGCATCTCAATAAATTAGAATGTTGTGGAAAAGTTCATTTATTTCAGTAATTCAACTCAAATTGTGAAACTCGTGTATTAAATAAATTCAATGCACACAGCCTGAAGTAGTTTAAACTGACAGAGTGTGTCTGCCTCCCGAACTGTGTTAGGCAGATTGTTCTTTGACAAGTTTATCTTCCCAATGTGGACACCAGAATGCTTTGTGAAAGTCATGCTGAACCTGTAGCATCTGCATCATTTTTAGATGTTTTGATCTACAGTTGTTGTGACTCATCTGAGCAGATGTATTTGTAATGTTTATCGTTTCAGTTTTGGGTGAGCTTCGTGATATGAGCTTATTATGTATTACTACATTATGACCCATAAGTATTGTTTCCAAGTTACCACATGTCCTTACCGTGGCATTAACGTATTTGCTTTAGAGTGACACGAGTAAATCTTAAACACTGTCTGCAGTGGTTTACATTATGCACAGTTCAGTGTTATGTGACTCATTTACAACACAAAACACAAGAAAACCATAGAGTCATAACCAACTAGGTCACAACCGTTTTCACACCTTCCTTTGAGCTACACCGCTTTAACAACACAGGACTGTTGTTAATTATATCACAAGCTAATTAATCTGTTAATGAATCGATTGGAGATCTCCGAGACGATGCTGCATTGAACATGGCAACTGCTATATACATATATTGTAATGGAATTAACAATATTGAATGTACAGCACGTTAGTTTGCTTGTTTTGCTCAAGAGCTCGATCTGTTTGATTCCTCATCTCATAGCAGAAAACTCTGCTTCTGCTAGTAGTTCAAACACACAATTTGCAGCTGTGTTGGTAATAGTTAAAATTACCAAAATTGACCACATTCAGTCATTGACTTTCTGATATTGTGCATCTGACAGTAAGAACGTGTTTGTTTCACAGAAGATGAAAGAGTGTGAAGATACGAGGAGGGATACAGTGCATGTGCTTACGTGTGAGATTGAGCTCCTCCAGGCCACACAGCTGTGTTCATATATGACTGTGCAGGATATCTGGTGTTGCAGAAGAGCTCCTGAACCGGCTGAATGAACTCAGTGTTCTTCGGAGGAAAATCAGGAGGAAATCTACTCTGCATCAACATCACTGAAGACCTGCTTACAGGTACAAATTACACCTTATAACCTTTAAATATGGAGGTACTTTTCATCTGATTAGCAGGTTTACAAGACATAATGTGAAAACAGTTAGGGGAGAGTGGGGTAAGATGAGCCATTTTTTACTCATGTGGTCCTCAAGATAAAGGAAACCTAGGCACGCTGAAAGTATCTAAAGTAATTTTAGGGTGTTTCCTATCATTTCAAATTATCAGAATGTATTTATGATAAAGGGTTCCGAAAATACGGCCTCTAAATAACATAGAAAATGTACCTCTTTTAAAAAATAATTTACTTTTACAAACAGTCATGTTTCTTTTCTTAAAGCTAACTTAAGAAACATAAAACCAATCAAATGAAGTTTACATTTCAATCATGAATTGTTCGCATTTCTGAAACAATGAATTGAACACCAAAATTGTGACCTTCCCAAAAACAGACTAAACAGAGAGTTTGTTGAGTAAAATTAAATAAAAAAAACTGAATTTGAATGAAGGAATAAATGACACTGAAACTAATAAACATTTTAGTCAAAAGATTATTGGCATGGTAGCTTTTCTGCAATGTCGAACAGGCCATTAGGGACTACAGGTGGAAAGATATATCTGGGGCCAGTTGCATAAAGTTAGCCTCTATGTTAAGACAGTGACTTAAGAACTAGTCTGACAAACTAGTAGTTAGCCATATTTTTTACCCTTTATCAAAAAATCAGTCTTATTTTTTGGATTCAACTAATGTACATTTTTATATAACTGAATTAAAAATATACGACTGGTCTTAAATTAAAAAAAAATTGCTGACTAACTTTTAAGACTAGTCTTACTTAACCTTTTATGCAACCGGCTGATTATAATGTGATGAAAAGCATCTGCTGGCTCTCATCAGAAAACTTGTACACTGTCCCTTGAACAAACTACAAATAATATGCATATATA
>NW_015511508.1:5672-6552 GCF_001515645.1 Sinocyclocheilus grahami | reverse complement strand
AATATACATATATATATATATATATATATATATATATATATATATATATAAATTTGTTGCTTACCAATTCAGGCTAATATTTAGCTAGATGATTTGCATGGTTTTATACATTGCTAAATCACCTATATGTATCATAAATATTTTTAGACCTAGATAAATTTGCTTTGATGTAACAGCCATTACATCTGTAATGCTAATTTTACTTTGACAAGCCAAAACATTTTCAAAGTAAATGGGTTCCTTCCTCTTAGGAAAGGGTGATACCACTTATTTTGTTTTCAATACGATACCGATACTTCTAAACTAAACTTAGAAACTATGAAATGTATTAAATTATTAAATTTCTAAATAATAATAATAATTCATCACATTTATATAGCGCTTTTCTAGGCACTCAAAGCTCTTTACATTGTCAGGGGGTATCTCCTCAACCACCACCAGTGTGCAGCATCCACCCTGGATGATGCGACGGCAGCCATAGTGCGCCAGAACGCCCACCACACACCAGCTTACTGCTGGAGAGGAGACAGAGTGATGAAGCCAATCAAATTAAATGTAAAATGGCTAATGATACCCACTTAACTTTATATTTGAAAAGCATTGTTGTACTGTAAGGAATTTAACTCATTAATTCTATAAGGGAATTAATCATTAATATTATTTCTAGCTCAGGTTTTGAAAGGACTCGAATGATGCCAAATATAAATTTTTTCTGTGAATAAAACAAGCTTTCATTCAAGCTCAAACAACAGGTATTTTGCATACACAGTAATCGTAATAACTAAAAGAAAAGTTATCAGGGGGTGATTAAGATATCATGGTTTCAATAAATACATCATATATATATATATATATATATATATATATATACGGCATAACA
>NW_015511508.1:1839-5662 GCF_001515645.1 Sinocyclocheilus grahami | reverse complement strand
TTCTGTGAATAAAACAAGCTTTCATTCAAGCTCAAACAACAGGTATTTTGCATACACAGTAATCGTAATAACTAAAAAAAGACGAGATATAAGGCAAATATTAAAATATCATGGTTTCAATAAATATATATATATATATATATATATATATATATACGGCATAACACATACAGTGGATAAATTTCCACTACTTATGAGTTTTAATCGCTTGTCTTTTAAAATCGTCATGCAAGGTCCGGTTTCTCTTGTTGTAAGAAAAGGTTGGGGTTTCAGGAAGCAGATGTTCAAAAAGTCATGTGGCGTCACGCTATATAGATTGAATCACGTTATCACTGTTCTTTAGGTTTGCTGTTCTGCAAGCCTGAGGGTGTGATTAAATTACAAATTTTCCCTGTTTGGATATAATAGTTACATTCATTGGTGGTCACAAGACCTCACGAGGTATCTAGAAGTCGTGGTCCTGATACAAAAGATCTCTGTGTTATCTCTTGATTGGATTAATCCAGACCTCATGATGGCTGATAGGGGCATATCAGTGTCTGTTCATGATAGAAATCCCTACAGCATTTTAACATCCAATATGACTTAATTGCATCTTATTATGTTATATTTTTGTTTACACATGGTTAAATATGTTTACTGTAGTGTTAACCTTGGAAATCTACAAATACTACAGTTGAACTACGGTCACTTTAGTAAAACCATGGTTCATTCTCATAAGGGACTGCCAGTGACAGGCTGTTGCGCACATAAAATACAACCTATTTATTTTGACAGTGTATGATTTATATTACAGAATAGAACATGATCAATATGAACTTTTAACTTAATTTAATATAATTGCACAAATTATGTAGGCTACAATTTCAATTTGTTTATTGTGAAATAACTCTTTTTCTGTCCTCTGATAAGCATGTTTCAGAGCTGCTGTTCCCAAAAGCATCAGTGGTTTCTTATGACACATTTGGGAAATGCAGCCCTGTTTGAATGCTCTGTGAGAAGTGAGTGAACACTTTGGCCCAATTCCAATTCTACCCCTTAGCCCTTCCCCTACCCCTCCGTTTCGCGCGTTCACGTGAAGGGGTAGGGCCGGGGTGTCTCAATTCTCTTTTGGTTGGAGGGGTAGGGGTAGGGGAAGGGCCAGACAGCCCTTCAAACGCAGATTTTTCGGGACCACACTTCAAACGAAGGGGTATGAATTATCTCAGCGTAAACCGGCTTCAGCGGCAACATGGCTGCCCAAGTGAACAAAAAGACAAATAAATGTAAGCATTTTTGGCATTAATAAAGATTTTAACGAAAAGTAATTATTTGTTTGAAGTTACACTCAATCGTGAGTTCATATTTACGGTCATGTTACTCAAAGAAATGTTTGCAAAAAAATCGCTAATATTTGCTAACTAACGTCATATCATTACAGACTGCACGATAGTGCCACAACATATTTCCGTGTCTGATCAGGGCGATAACCACAGTAGGCATTGAGGGGGGCTAGTCCCCAATAATTATAAATCGCTAAACCCTTTTCTCAAATATTGCCAATTGGAAAAGCGTTATCTAGTAGTTTTAGTTTTGGCTAACAATTACAACACTGATGAGAAAAGCCCTAATACATGAGGCCATTTGATTTTAAATTATTAAATGTATTATTTAATAAAAAATTAGATGCTGCACATTTATGAAGCTAATGAAAATCCCTGCTTAGTCTAATTGTCTTCATCCCCTCCAAACTGGAGGAAAAAAAAAGATTTGGTGTGGAAACAAGTTTCACTATAATTAGAAAAAAACAGCAAAAGTATTTTCTTGTAAAACATACTCCAGGAAACGTTTTATGACAAATTACAGCGTAGTGTACTTTATAAAAATACATTTCTTCTACTATTTCTGATTCAATCACATTAAAAGAAGATATTCAAATAAATGTGTTATTATTATATGAACTATTTGTGTATATATTTGTGTGTGTGTGTGTATATATGTGTGTGTGTATATATATATATTTATATGTGTGTGTGTGTATGTGTGTCAGTAAGCAGCGCATTAATATAGAACGATAATTAAAGACTCTAATGCACACCAGCACACCAGTATGTGTGTGTATTGTAGGAGCTATGATGACATGTGACGTATAGTAGTGGTGTCCCAATTCTTAGGGGAATATTTTCACCCCTACCCCTTGACACTCTGTTTCAAGGGACAAGGGGAAGGGGTAGGCGGAGGGGTAGGGGAAGGGGAAGAGAATTGGGATTGGGCCTTTCTGTGTTTGATTAGTTCTGTCTTGCAACATGTGTGTGTGTTCAGACGAGCAGGAAAACAGTTCTATCCTACACAATTATTCGCTAACATAGGTTATTTGTTCAATTCAATGCATATTGTACACATAACATTTTTGTTCAATAAACAAAATCACTGGTAAATAAAACACCTTAGTATCGATATTTTTTTATTTGAGTATTGATACTTTCGATACTCGCAACAGTATCGATATATCAATACTTCAGGATCGATGCGCCCATCCCTGTGCATTTCTCCTTTTCACTATTACCACATTTTTCCACTGGAGTCGTTAACGATCTCAGTCATAACCACATTAGCTTTGTTTTCTCAGTTTGACAGTTCACTAGTGTTAGAAAACACTCTATGTCTTATTAAGTTTCCAGATGTTTTCACCCTCCTTTTTTCCCCTCTCTCTTACTCCCCTCCTCCATCTGCTCTCTCTCTCTCGTATTATGTGTTAGTGTCTCTTACTCATATTCGAGGTACGCATGCTCACGTGTATGCATTAGCTTTTCTTATTCAAATGTTCAAATAAGGACATGATAGCTAGGAATGGGGTTCGTGATGAACCATGAAGATAGTTCAGCATCCTTTGCCAAGTCTATTCCTAATATGTCCATATTTTCTGTACATGTGGCCATTTTATATAAACCACATTCTTGGCCAACATCCTATATGTATGTCATCTATATCCTCATTGGTTAAAGGGTTGAAACTCCCCTCGACATATGCCTATATAATATCCTTGTATCTATGAATAAAGTTGAAGTATTGAGAATACCATTTGATGTGTGTTTTCTTGCTTCCCGGCCGTATATACACTTTGAGGGACTGAGAAGTTTTCACGGTGGCAAAGAGAATCTATAGGGACCGATTGTTAATGATTTCTAACAAATGGGGGCTCGTCCTTCCGGGAATTTCTTAAAAAGACAGGTAAGAAACTGTTTTATTTTTCTTCCTGCCTGTAAGAGAAATTGAATTTATTCTCGTTTGCAATTTGATTGTGTCATATTTGGATGATGGCAGAGAGTAAAGAGGTAAGTTTTCTTTCTAAATGCCATTAAAGATATAGCTTTTAACACGATCGTTAACAAATCTAAATGTGTTATACATTTCCTTAGTTGGTTCATTCTAAATAGTCAGTGTCTTTTTTTTGTCCCTGATAAGTGTGTAAAACAATAATAATGATAAGCTGATGCCAACATCTACGACGTGTAATGTGTGAGTCACTCCCATAATTCACACAAAGCGTCATGAGGCGTAGGAGAAAGGTAGATTAATCCAAGAGATGGTTGTTAGTAAAGTATCACTAGTCAGTTATATAAACATTTGACTAAATATTTTAATTACTTGCATGCAAACTTTGGTTAGCCATTTCAGAAGAATATCCATCAAAAACACAGGTCAAACGAAATCCTTGTAAATAAAGACGACGAAAAAAACAGTTAAAATAAAGTTACTGAACTAGCTACATATCCCCGTTCTTAAATTCCCAGGTATGAATGAGAAACCCCTTCAGACGATTCAATGCGTGCAGGGAACTGAA
>NW_015511508.1:0-1829 GCF_001515645.1 Sinocyclocheilus grahami | reverse complement strand
CGTCATGAGGCGTAGGAGAAAGGTAGATTAATCCAAGAGATGGTTGTTAGTAAAGTATCACTAGTCAGTTATATAAACATTTGACTAAATATTTTAATTACTTGCATGCAAACTTTGGTTAGCCATTTCAGAAGAATATCCATCAAAAACACAGGTCAAACGAAATCCTTGTAAATAAAGACGACGAAAAAAACAGTTAAAATAAAGTTACTGAACTAGCTACATATCCCCGTTCTTAAATTCCCAGGTATGAATGAGAAACCCCTTCAGACGATTCAATGCGTGCAGGGAACTGAACAAAACATTCAAAGTGATTCGTGAACAAATGCACACCGTTTTGCAGGCTTCTTTATTCAAGACCTTGAACAGAATCGACTCAAAAGAGAGATTCATTCGTGAATAGGGCATCGTTCATGACCCAGATAAAAGAGAGCACTTGGAATAAATTACGTTTGATGAGGATTTGTTGAGGACACAGCATCAGATCTGAAAGTGCTGGATCTGAAGATGATCTACTTACTGTGATTGTTTTTTGTATGACTGTGTAGAGAAGATGATTGATTGAAACACTTCCCACATGCAGTGCAGTGATACGGATTCTCTCCAGTGTGGATCCTCTCGTGTGTTTTCAGGTCTCCTGACTGACTGAATCTCTTGTCACAGTGTGAACACTTGTAAGGTTTTTCTCCAGTGTGGATCCTCTCATGCCGTTTCAAACGTTCAGCTGTAGTAAAAGTCTTTTCACAATCAAAGCACATGTACTCTCTCACAGCAGTATGCATTTTCTGATGTACTTTCAAATATTGTAAACATGAAAAACTCTTTCCACACAAATAACATGAATGTGGCTTCTCCTTTGTATGAACTCTCAGGTGATTCTTCAGTTCTGAAGCCCTCAAAAATGTTTTGCTGCACTGATCACAAGTGTGTGGTTTCTCTCCAGTGTGGATCTTCATGTGTATCTTAAGGTTTGATGATCGTGAGAAACTCTTCCCGCACTGATCACAAGTGTGTGGTTTCTCTCCAGTGTGGATCTTCATGTGTAACTTAAGGTGTGATGATCGTGAGAAACTCTTCCCGCACTGATCACAACTGAATGGTTTCTCTCCAGTATGAACTCTCATGTGGCACTCACGACTTGTTTTGCGTGTGAAACTCTTTCCACACTGAGAGCAGGTGAAAGATTTCTTGGCTCTTCTTTTCTTTAAATCTTTTTTGGTTTGAGAGCAACTCAAAGGTTTTTCTTCAGTTTTGACACGATTTTTCTCCTCAACTTCACTCAATTCTTCATTCTCCTCGTTTTCTTCATTTAACTCTGAAATAAAAGTAAAAATGGTTTATTTTCAATTAATTGTGAAAGGAGACAAAAATGAACCCTGATGTAAACACACACATATATATATATATATATCTTTTTGATGCATTATTATAAATTATGTGTCACTGAAACTTTATTTTTTTTTAAGTATTATAGGCACACATCACAAGTTTCTACAGGGAGAACTATTAAATATGTTTGATCAACAACAACATTATCTAACATACATTAATTTTGTTGGGAAAAAAAAAGTACCCATATCATAGAAAGTGTCTCTTATTATATGATGCTTCCTCTAGATTATTCAACAGCTCTAAAGATTTTTCCTGTTACAACAAATCTAAATTAATAATATATAGGAATAATAAATTATCCTATCTGTCATACACGGCATTAAAACGTATTAAAAGTGTGAAATCATTTCAATAAAAATGGAACAAATAATTACACAATTATTTGAATCATTATTTAAGCAGTAAATGAGCTAAAAATGTATCCCATCCTGCAGAAT
>NW_015511507.1:9675-10091 GCF_001515645.1 Sinocyclocheilus grahami | reverse complement strand
TTATCGCTATCCACTGGTTTGAGCTTCTCTTTCAAACCCTTTAGATTCCTTCTTGCCTTGTCAGAGCATCCTTTTTTATTTTTTGGCTAAAGTTATTTGTGTTGTTTGCAGGGTATAATATTTCCATTCAACTTTTTCAAGGCTTTGCCATTACCTTCACATCTCATTTTGGTAGTGTAGATTTTCCTGTCAATCTGAATGCACATTTGGAAAGCTTTTAAACTCACTTCGATGTCTTTCCCATTTCAGAGTATTTTGTAAGTCTCTTACAAGAACAACCAGAATTATGGACCGCAGTGTGTCAGAGCCAAATTGCAGGTTTGGAAAAATTATGTATGGATTCTCTCTTATTGTTAGTTCCGAATGAGGCGTAAGTGCAGCTGTTGGCAGGCTGCAGGTAGTGTGGGTTGTTCCTG
>NW_015511507.1:7556-8364 GCF_001515645.1 Sinocyclocheilus grahami | reverse complement strand
CCCCCCCCCCCCCCCCCTGTGACTTGATCCTTGTGGTGACAGAATAAGCTTTGTGCTTTCCATGAATTGGAATTTTTAATGGCGTTTTCCATTGTTCAACTAAAATAAAAAGTAAAATGTCAGTACTTTTACATACTCAATTACGTAGATGCATTGTTAATTGTGTAACTGTGGCCTTCTTCACAGGTTGTGGACTGCTCTTGGGATGAGACTGTAAAAGTCTTCACCCCTTCATGCCTGGCCGCCCTATAGGAGGTTAGTGCACCATAAGAAGATGTTGCCGCAATGCACGGGGGAGCCACAGCTCTGTTTCAATCACAGGTGCAGAGTTTGCCAAGATTTCACTGCGGTTTTCCTAATGACGCTATAAAGGAGAACCCGTGGGACTCATCAGGAGCACCGTACAGATCTCATGCTGTCACTGAGTGTAAAAACTGAGTGTGGTGTTATTATAATGTTGCTTAAATGTAAAATCAAACTAAAAGTGAGTTTACCTTAAGCAGTGAGTGCCTTGTTGTCTGAAGCTCATTGGTTATGTAGTATGTGTATGTTGTTTTTTCTTACTGGTTTGTTAAACATATTAATAAATCAATGCAATCTGTCATTCTCAAAATCTTATCTTAAATCCTGAGCTTTCCTTTAATCTAATTAATATTGCCTCCCACACAATTTTAACAGACACAGGTGAAAATTTTATCGAAGTTTGGGACACAGTGAATATTGTTTTGGGTCAGTATGGAGGAATAAATATGCAAAGTATACAAGCATTTAAAGGTTTAACAGTAAAATACTGTTATGAAAAAGTACT
>NW_015511507.1:4603-5925 GCF_001515645.1 Sinocyclocheilus grahami | reverse complement strand
CCCCGGTTTGATAACTAGCCTTCCATAAAGTCTCCCCGATGTAAAATTCCTCCTTTTCTGTATCTTCCTAATTGTCATTTATTTTTCCAAGTAGTGTCTATGTAAATATATTATACTAATGTTCTTATGATTATTATAGCAACAGTATTTTACTAATGTGTTTTGAACTGCTTCTGAAAATGAAAGCAAATCAAGCAAAAAATAATAATAACTTGTTTTGTCCTTAGTATGACATTTAATCTTGTGCAATTCCTGACATTCTGTACTATGCATGTGATGTCTGCATAAAACACGCTTCTCATACAGAGTTTCATTTGATAATGGCCATAAATCATGTATGGCGCAGTCTCTGTTTAACTTTGCAGTGCGTCGCTCTGTTTTCGTGCAGGTGCTGGAGATCTAACAGGTGACCCTTTTGGCTACGTGACTGGCATTTTAGCTGTGATTGTCCACGCCTCCTACTTGGTGGTCATCCAAAAAACGAGTGCAGACAGTGATTATGGGCCGCTCACAGCCCAGTACACCATTGCAGTGGTGGCCTCTCCCGTTCTCTTCATTTGTTCCATTGTAAGTATGGATGCAATTGACATGTGGACGTATGAAGGTTGGAAGAACCCGTATATAACAGGCATCTTCTGTACCTGCATCCTCATCGGCTGTGCGATGAACTTCACCACACTGCACTGTACCTATATCAACTCAGCCGTCACTACCAGCTTTGTGGGGGTGGTCAAGAGTATAGCTACTATCACTGTGGGCATGTTGGCCTTCAGTGACGTGATGCCAACCAAACTGTTCGTGGTAGGCGTGGTAGTCAACACCATCGGCTCCGTCACCTACTGTGCGGTGAAATATCATGAAACCAAAAAGAAGTTAACCTACCAGGATATGGACGAGTCCGCTAAAGATGAAGAACTTCCAGGAGAACCTTATGTGGAACCAGCCAAGCCTGATGGAGATATGGAAACTCTTCCAAATGATCTGGAGAGCGTTCCCAATGGCAGCCTGACAGCATCAGTTGACAGCCATGACCAGGGTCCAATTTGTGAGAATAAAGTGGCAGAGTCCATAGAATTAGAAAGACCGGGGATCCCATCAGACGATCCTACGAGACAATCTCTGAGCGACAGTTATGTAGGGGTCTGGAGATCCGTTCGCACCTTAAAGTTCTTTAAGAAAGACACTTTACTTGACAACATGGAGGTTCAAAGTCCTTGATGATTGGTTTCCCGCTTGACAGAAGTGCATGTTAAATTTAAGAATTGTTGAACTGATGGTGCACTCTAAAAAATGTTGGGTTAAATACAACCCAGTGCTGGGTA
>NW_015511507.1:2406-3228 GCF_001515645.1 Sinocyclocheilus grahami | reverse complement strand
TCTATGGCATCGTGAAGCACCTTTATTTTTAAGAGTGTAGGTAAGACAGGAAAATAGTTAAACTTTTAAAACGAGAAGAGAAAATGCTTCCTATATGTTTTCTTGTATTTTGACAAATTAGACAAATGCCAATGCCGAAATGGACAGGTTATGTGACATGCACTCGTCTTCATAAACCAACAAAATTTTGCAAGGTGGAAGAAAATAGAACCTAGACTATATTAAATACAGATTCACTTGCAACAAGGTTAAATGTGGTTTGAGCCGTCCATAATGGGTTTTGTGTTGTGGAATATAGTTTGTTGAGAGCATGAAATCGAGAGACAAGAAAAAGATTTTGGGGATCTGATCACATCAGAACAAATAATCAAAGTATAGTGTGGTGTTTGGTTTTGGGACATTTTTGTTTGTTTGTTTGTTTACTTTTAATTTGGTACTGTGTTGGGTTTCCACTTGTTCAGTTTTAAAAACGGAGTACTCTCACAGCTGAGAACCACTGAATTCAATTAAAGTCAATATCTATTGAGCTTGTGTTAGCTGACTTTACCAAATGTAATGTTTGATACATTTAAATGGGTTTGTATTAGCAAAAGCAGACCGCCATCAACCAGGTTCTTTAGCAACTGCTAGACTTCTGAAAATGCAAAACATCAAGAAATATATTTCTAAACAGAAGTCTTATAGCTTTTTTTATGTAACACAGTGAACATAAATAAATAGTGTACTTGCTAAAATTAGAGTGCATTGGTACTCTAGGTTAAATTGCTGAAAATTAATTCACCCTCAGGCAATCCAAGATGTAGATGAGTTTGTTTCTTCATC
>NW_015511507.1:335-890 GCF_001515645.1 Sinocyclocheilus grahami | reverse complement strand
TATTTAAGTTTAATTTATTGCTATTTTAGCTTTAGTTCCGTTTTCATTTAATTTCCAGTCGTTTTAGTGCTTCGACTTATTTCATTTTATTACTTTTAATCTAATATTTATATTTTATTTCAGCGTTATTTCAAATTTTGAGTAACACTGGAGAATGAGAAAGAACTGAATGGGGAAGAAGAAGAAAAACTACGAAAACGTACGCAGTCAGTTTTGTCCCGCTACGGACACCGTAGCTTTACGTACGTTTGACGTCAAACTAACCGGTGATTTTCAAATCCGAGCGCGTATTTCAGCATCTCTGAAGTTCTTCTTCTCTAATGTAATTGAAATTGTTTACATTATCTATATAAGTCATATTACGCATCATGAATTGACGTTTGATATTGAGTATAGCGTGATTAGACTTGTTTGTAACGTTTGTCGTACGGATTGTAACAATGTAAGTTAAACAAAAATATGATGATCTTTGAATTGTTTCATTTTAGAGAAATGGAGGCCAACAAAGAATCACCTAATGCCTTTAAAACGCCTTGCAAGCCTGCAAAAGTGAAA
>NW_015511507.1:0-325 GCF_001515645.1 Sinocyclocheilus grahami | reverse complement strand
ACACACACACACACACACACACACACAACTAGTTCATTAAGCGACTCCCATGCTAACATGCTGTCATCTAGTGGACATAGGTAAGTATTTTTCACTTGTTTACATGATAATGGCGTTTTTTTGTGTGACGTTGTATAACACTACATTAAATAAAATAGAAGTAACAAATATTATATAATGTTAATAGACCATAAATGTATGCTCATCAAACAGCCTATATGTAAAAAAAAAAAAAAAAAAAAGACGTTACTCGGTAGCTTATCTACATTAAATGTGCGCTATTTTCCCACTTTTGTACTTTTGACACTCAAAGAAACGGGGGGAA
>NW_015511506.1:9816-10101 GCF_001515645.1 Sinocyclocheilus grahami | reverse complement strand
CACACACACAGGTCATTACGGATGGACCAGCGTCCGCTCACGTGTGTTTCTCTCGCAGTGCTCATGACGGTGATGACGAACGCGACGGAGATCTCAGCGAGGTTAAACAGCACCTACAGGTGTGTGAGCTCCAGCACCGTCAGTCTGAGCGCCGAGGTCAACCTCACCTTCTCTGATGTGCGCATGGAGGCTTACATGCGCGGAGCTAACCTCAGCACAGACGGTACCTTCTTGACACTGAATTAAGTGCCGTTTTACACGTTCTTGTTGATCCCACATCATATG
>NW_015511506.1:9418-9806 GCF_001515645.1 Sinocyclocheilus grahami | reverse complement strand
AAAATAGAGGCTTGATTAAGAACAACCTATAATTTTCCCCCTCTTTTCCCTTTTTGTTAAAGAAACCGTGAAGGTATTTTGGTGAAGTTTTTTGTCAACAAAGTTGATATAGTAGCATTTTTCACCATAGTTTTTGTTTGGTGTGTTAGAGCGCGGCGAGGTTTGCGCTGCCGTCCGCCGCAGCAGAGGGCAATGGCAGTTCCTGCGGCGGCGCTGGCGTTCCTCCAGAGCTGCTGGTGTCGTTCGGCGCGGGTCACGCTCTGACTCTCCTGTTCTCCAGCGACGGACGGCTCTACCGTGTGGCCAACATCAGCCTGCAGTACAACCTCAGTGACACCAGCACCTTCCCACAGTCCTCCAGCACAGGTGAGACTCACTCACACACACA
>NW_015511506.1:7102-7949 GCF_001515645.1 Sinocyclocheilus grahami | reverse complement strand
TGTGTGTGTGTGTGTGTGAGAGAGAGAGAGAGTGTGAGTGTGTGTCTGAGTGTCCTGTAATGATAGCATGATGATAATGGAGGTGTTTTGTGTTGCTGCAGAACTCCACTACACAGAAGTATTACCTGAGCGCTGTGAACGTCTCTGCCTTCTGGCCTGACATGACAGGTACAGCTGTTCAGTGCACTAGATCTTTTAAATCGGCTTAGTTAATATCTGATGTACAGATTCAGCTGCAGGAACAGGACATCCACGGATCCTTAGAAAGCATTCAAATGTCTAAAATTCACTTTTCAAAATTGAAAGTTATAGTTCACCTAAAAGTGTTCACAGAAACAAACAGCTGAGGGTAGCCATTGAGTTCTATACTAGGGAAAATACTAATGAAGTCAATGGCTACCGTTAACTGTTTTTTTTTTTAAACAACATTCTTTAAAATATCATCTTTTATGATCAGCAGAAGAAAGAAACACACAGGTTTGGAACTTGAGGGTGAGAAAATGATGACAGAATGTTTATTTTTGGGTGAACTATTCATTTGATGCCATAAAACATCATTCACAGAGCTCTTATTAAACATGTTGACAGAAAGGAGCTTCAATATAGCAGTTTAACACTGATTTATTAAGTGCTAGATGAATAAATGTGATTATTAGCATTTGATCAGTCAGTCTTTTTTTATAGTTTTTGATGCTCTGTGCCAAATTAAGCCGTGTTAATGCATAATTTTGCAGTCTATATGCAGCATTTCAGATTCTGTCGTTTGGTGTAAAGATGGACCTCTGATGATAGATGACACTCAAACATGCTGATTGCTCAGTTGAGCATCTGAAAATATAGAAAAGTA
>NW_015511506.1:6458-7092 GCF_001515645.1 Sinocyclocheilus grahami | reverse complement strand
GTGCTTCTGCTTTGAAGAATAAGGGTGATCCTCCAGAATATTCCCAGAGCTTCAGTTTAATCGAGTGCTGTGTGATTGGTGTTTCCTCACACGACTGCTGTCACTAATAAATGTGATTGTGTGATTGCTGCAGACCGGTTCGTGGAGGGAAACGGCTCTCTGAACTTCCTGCAGTGCAGCGTGGGCCGCTCGTACGTGTGCAGCGCGGAGCAGACGCTCTCCGTTGTGCCCAGCTTCTCCATAAACACCTTCAGACTGCAGCTGCAGCCCTTCAACGTCACCGCCAGCCGCTTCTCTGCAGGTACTGACCGCCGCTCGTGACCGGATGCAGTCCAACACTGGCTTTATTCTCAATTCTTCATTTGTGCAGATCTTAAAAGAACTCTTATTTTTAAAGGGGTCATGACCTGCCTTTGTTTTTTGTGTTGTACTGTTCTCTGAGCTCCACTTATAATGTTATCAAGATTTTTACATCAAAAACATAATTTATAAGTATTTCTGTCTTGATTTTAACCCCTACAAGGATTGTAGACTCGGAAGTACACGAGCTGCTATGATTGGCTAACAGTTGTTTAACAGCGTACATTCCTCACAGATGGACGCTGCTGTGATTTAGGTTAAAAATGCATAAATA
>NW_015511506.1:4412-4853 GCF_001515645.1 Sinocyclocheilus grahami | reverse complement strand
GTGTGTGTGTGTGTGTGATGCTGGCATTAAATGACGCGTGATGTAAATAATTAATGTTTGTTCTTGTTGTTTTTTGGATCATGAAACCTGAATAGAGCCGCTGGTGAATTACCCATGATCCTCCACACACACACAGCTGTAAGGGCCGTTCACACAGAACACGTTTGTTCAAATCTGATCTGAACTTGAGCGAGACGCTGAGAAAGACACCAATGCAGTGTTTCTGTGTGAACATGAACCCTAAAAACTGATGATGATGGTGATGAAGGTTCAGTTTGTTGCTCGAGTGAAAAGGGAAATGAATGAATGTGAGTCTGAAACTGTATCTTGTGCTTTCATAAGACATTTAAAGTGCATGTCAGTGACGTCTTCATCATCATCTTCTTCATCAGCAACAGCAGCAGCTTCCTGACAGTGATGATGATGATGATGATGATGATG
>NW_015511506.1:2124-2648 GCF_001515645.1 Sinocyclocheilus grahami | reverse complement strand
AAAAAAAAAAAAAAATTTAATGATGTTTAAACATCCAGCTGATTATAGTAAAGTATAGTAATATCCAAAAAGCATTTCATTTACCAGGTTAACATGGGTTATGACTCAGTTAAGAGCTTGGCACCAGATTTCTGGTCAAACTTCCCACTAGTTAACTACACTAGTTAACATGAGCTAACAATAGACGGTTCTTCTAAAGCTAATGTTAATTTCAACATTTTACACTGCAAAGTTGTAAATAAAATGTATTAAAGTATGTTTTACAAAGAAAATCCCTTTTCAGTTTTTCTACTGTCTGCTTCTTTTCAGTGTGTTAATGCATTAATAAAATAAAAAGCTATATCTGTTAATATTACTTAATAGACCTGAACTAACAATGAACGATTGTATTTATTTGATTCATTAATTGTAACAAAGATGGTAACAAATGTATTGTTCACAGTTAATGCATGAACTAACATTAAATAATGGGACGTGTTACCAGATAGGTAGCACTTTTTTTTTTGCTGTATTTCGGATCAAAT
>NW_015511506.1:0-485 GCF_001515645.1 Sinocyclocheilus grahami | reverse complement strand
GAGCTCACGGAGATTAGCGTGTGTCACGGATGGCTGTGACCCGCAGCTCTATTCTGGGTCTGTTATCAGGACGTGTGTGTGAGTCATGTGGAGGAAAGCATCCGTGTCACGTCTGTGTGAGGAAAGAAAGATAGAATTCACATTTCAGAGAGTTAGTGTGGGACGCCGCGGCCAGCAGAGGGATTTCACATGGATTCATCCCTATTCTGAGAGCCAACACAAGCGGAAACAGCTTACACATGAACTTCAGTGGTACATTTATAGATATGGAACTAATACACTCACAGTGTTCTGAAATGACATTGGACAGTTTCCCAGAATTAAGAGCAACAATTAGTAATGGTTGATGTTATTGACTAACATACCCAATCAAAGTCTCTTCTGCTCACTTATTTGATAATATTATTTCAGTTTTAAAAAAGCTGTTTTCTATGTGAATCTATATTAAACTGTAATTTATTTCTGTGATCAAAGCTGAATTTTCA
>NW_015511505.1:8861-10084 GCF_001515645.1 Sinocyclocheilus grahami | reverse complement strand
GACCAGGGCAGAGTTAGAGGAGGATGACAAGTGGCCTCAGACAAAACCAGCAAAACCATGATGCAGGGCAAAAATAGCAGAAGAGGAAGGGCCAGGGACCTGAAAGGAACCAGAGAGTCTATCATGCTGGGTGGAACCAGCAGAGGAGGAAGGATTAGGGAACTGGACAGAATCAGAGAGTCCGTAGAGCTGGAAAAGACCAGCAGAGCAGGAAAGTCTAAGTATCTGGACAGAACCAGGGGGTCCTACAAGCCGAATGGGACCAGCAGAGGAGAAAGGGCTTTTGGGGGCAGACAGGATAATAAGATTTGGCTTTTGGATGGTGGGTGCTGGCTCCAGAAAAAACTGAGCACCAGGCACTGGCTCGAGGTCAGACTGGGCTTCTGGCTGAGGGCCTGTGTATGGTTTGGTCCATGGTGGGTGTGGACAAAGGCTTTTGGGGTCTGTGGCAGGTGTGACAAAACTCTAGGGGCGATTGTGCTCCTCATCCTCCTGGTTCACGGTGAGCTGCTTATCTTAGATGATCTAAAAATTGGCAGAATGTCGCTTGAGGATCATCAATGGGCAGGCAGGGTTTAAGGGGCTCATTAAATACATCATCAAAAAATGAAAATGCACCTGGTTTACCAGTTTTCGAAATTCAGCGATATGGTTCTCGAGGGAGCAATCAACCTAGGACAGCAGGATTAGGAAAATGACTACAACCGGGAAGTAAACACAGAAAACGGAAGGACAACAACAAAACAAACTTCAGAATAAAAGTCCTTGAACAGAAATAAAAACAAATCAGACATGACAAAGAGGAATAGATGGTGAAAACTTTCACTATTATAATAATAATGTAATCAACTTTTTTGTCTCCAAAATTGCAAGAATATCAGTTTAAAATGAATGTGGATTGTTATTACTGTAGCATCACTTCCATACTGTCATGTATTTGCATTATAGCAATGGTAAAGAATAAATGCTTGCTCAAGGAAATTAGATCTTTATTAATTACATTTCATTTTACACAAATCTTTTGAAATATTATGTTAAATAAAAAGAGTAAAATTAATTTACAGAATGCTTGTCAATTGAAAATAAAGAGATTGTTATTTAGCATATTATGTGATCATGTAACTTATTTTTGGCATATTATGTGTGAATGTATATTCTTTGCACTTTGTAAAATGTTTGTGGGTACTTCAAAATCTATGATACTATTCATGTATTATTTATAT
>NW_015511505.1:0-1287 GCF_001515645.1 Sinocyclocheilus grahami | reverse complement strand
AAAACAGCTATCTTCACCTGATCGTTTATAGTTTACATCAACGTTAATACAAATATGTGCTATATTTTAACACTTGATAGACATAGAAATAAATACATTTTAACAATATTCAGTCCAATAAAATGTTCAAAAGTCATATTACTTATCTCCACCATTTCCTTGTATGCACAGAATATCTGGCACATGCTCTTATCTTGCTTTTTATGATGTTCTCTTGAAGAGACTAATGCATGTGCTTCCTAATGGGAATTAGTTAACTCAGTGAACTCAACTTTGTTTTTTCTTACTAATACCTAAAGGGTCTTTTTTAATCAATTTCAGTTTTTAATTGTAATCATACAGAAATTATACTAGTAATGAAAAAAAAACACATAAAATACTGAATGCCAAATATTCAAACAGAAGCAACTTTGTCTTCGCATTAATCACAGTATCTTCTTAAAATGAATAATTAGGTAACTTACCTGTAGGCTCAGAATCCAGGCTGTGTGTGAAGGTGTGGTTATGGTCCAAGAGTTCCTGAGCACAGACTTTATCAGAGGCCCCTCCTGTAAACTCTCACGTGTCCAAAACGACCATGTGTAATTTTTGACAGACTACATTTACATTTAGAAGAAATGTGTGATTTCTGGAGAAGCGATATAGGCACTAGTTTATAAGAATTTTGCAGTTGTAAGGCTGACACGTACAAGGTATTTATCAAAAGAGCTCCGTCGTGTGAAGTGTAAAATCAAAAACATTAACAATTAAAAAAATAAATAAATTACAATGTTGTTGAATGTTGACCCCGTGTATACAGCACTCAGAACCAACAAGGTGCTTGCTTAATATTTTCAGTAATAACTTGTCAAAAGGTTATTCCTTCCAAAAAAATAAAAACCTGAACAAACATCAGCACATAGGAGAAAACGGCTTGACCAAATGTTTGTCCATCTCATCTCCTAACCTCCCAAACAGCAGTCTCATTCACGATTATAAAGACTTAAAAAAAAACATTAACATTTAAGCTTAAAGGCTTAAAAAAGAAAGCAATTCTATGATGACACCAATGCAATGACAAAGATCAATTAGAAAAAACATGCAGCAAATTATCCACGTTTCTATATTATTTTTAAATATGTTATTTTCTCTAACATATGTTTGTACAAAAATATATAGCGTAATAAAACACGGAAAGAAGTAAATAATGGAAATAAAGATGACTGGCTGATGATTCATTGAAATAATGACGTTCAAATCTGATACTATGGCTGTTTAAAAAGATAAGGGGCAAAATCTGTTATTTCT
>NW_015511504.1:9048-10084 GCF_001515645.1 Sinocyclocheilus grahami | reverse complement strand
ACGAATAATCACATCTCAAAATATTTTTATATGTCACAAAGCTGTGCTATTTTTACCAGATACTTTTAGGCAAAAGGCATCAGGCCTATTAATGTAATCACCATCCAGGCCTGTAGTCAAGCAATGAACACACTGCAGCGCTGACCTGTAACTGACTCTCTTATGATGCCGCAATGCATTAACGCTGCCTCTCAATGAATAGTGAGCATCTGTGCTCTTGTTTCCATAAATGTATTGTAGCAATTAATCACAGACCCTTGTTGAACAGTTTGTGAGTGTGAATTTGAATATGCCATATTGCGCATTACTCGAATTATGTTAGCAGCATGTGCTGTTAATCACATCCAAAATGTTCTCTGCAGTATGTTTCTCCTCTAACACACTGATGACATTGTACTGAGGTGTTCGAACCTTGTTCACATTAATTAAAATGATGCATCTGATAATGTGGTCTGAGTTTGTTTTGGGTTTTTCTGTTGTTCCTTGTTTGTTATCTTGGTATCTCATCAAAGATGAAGTTGTGAGAGTCATCTAATCAAATCTTGGGTTCATCCAAACAAATCAGCTGGGGTTTGGAAGGTGGGCTGTCTTTGGAAAATGTTTGTGTACATGTTTCACACTGTACTAGATAAATATGAGCAAACAATGTCTAACTGAAGGCCTGCTCAAAACTCGCTGCTAATGCAGTAGGTCTCTAGGGTCAAAAGATTCTACCCTTATTACAATCATTATCACACTGTGGTCTTTAAAAGTTCCACCTTGAATGTAATTTTGTTCGATTTTTGAGTTTTAAGCAAGTTTGTTAGAGGTTTATTATCCAGCAGGGAAAAATTGTACATTTAATCCATAAAAAAAAAATGTCAATAGATAGATATTTAACACCACAAATACAAATGGCCTATGGATGGTTGTAAATGTAAAACTAGACTAATACTAACTGAACTCATTTGAAAAATACATTTGCCATATATTTTTGGACATTTTTAAGTATGCTGAAATATATATATATATATATATATATATATATATATATATA
>NW_015511504.1:0-2268 GCF_001515645.1 Sinocyclocheilus grahami | reverse complement strand
TGCGAATGGATCCGCAAGTCTCACGTCTCGTCAGCCCTGTAACACGTATGAACTTTGGGAAAGTGGTGGCATGATTGAACAGTAGCTTAATTGTGTTGTACAGATGTTGAGGATGCATTATGCGCTTCATTAAAAGACATGCAGTTGTGTAATTTTAACATTAGAATGAAGCTGACGGTGAATGTGAGGGACAGTGTGGAAAAGACTCACTAAGTTTGGAATAGCAAACTATAGTGCTATGCATACTATGCAGTACTTGATGCATATTGTGCAGATTATGTGAATGGTCTGTGAATAGTTTAGCACAATGTGCAGTGTCTTATTGTGCTCAGCATTTCTTTTCCAGTGTGACAACTGAACAAGAAGAAGCTTTTACTTAGCTTATTATTTTTTCTTTCTTTCTATCTGCATACAAATTTTAAATAGTAGGCATAACAGTACCTTTGAACATAATATGGAAATAAAAGGGAAATAATATAATTTAAAACAATATACTGAAGTGCAAACTGAATGTAGTTTTTGGACACTTAATTGCATGTTAATTTCAATTAAATGAAAATGGGTCACACTTTATTTTAATGTCCAATTTGCACTATTAACTAACTGCTAACTACAACTTTTGCCTCAATAAACTTACGTGTAGGTTTAAGGGATCCAAAATATGGTCATGCAGAATAAGGCATTAATATGTGCTTAAAACACTAATAATAAGAACTAATAAACAGCCAATACTGTATGCTGGTAATATGCATGCTAGTTAATAATGAGAATTGGCCCTTAAAATAAAGTGTTACCTGAAAATGTAGTATAATCTAGATTTACATTAAATGCAATTTAGCTGTTTTTTTTACACTTAAGTTGATCTAAAGTACACCTTTCTATGAAATTTCATAATTACTTCATTTGTCATTGACATATGGTTAAAGTGTACGGATGAATGTACTGAAAAAAACTATACATTAACACACAATTAAAATTATACCAAGTACTTTACATGTGATTTAGTATGTTAGTCATCACATATAAATAAGTGTACTTCTTTGAAGCATGACAAAAGGTTATTAAAACAATGATTTAAAATATCTTAAAGTAAAACCTAGTTTGACATTACAAGGTGCACTATTTTAAAGTGAATATTTAAGTGAGTTAAGAAACAGTTATGCATGTGTACTCTCTTTAAGTACATATAAGTGTCTCTACTATTATATCTACTTCTAAAATTTGCAGTACACTACAGGTGTGCGCTTATTTTTCACAAGGGGTATCCTATGCAGTATACAGTGAGCAGTAAAATCCTATTCCAAACACACTAACTGAATTCAGATACTGAGATGCACACATGCAAAAAAGTACTGTCGTTGCACCATGGTATTAGATGATATATAAAGTTATTTATAAAATACTTCTAACAATTCAGTGGTACCATAATAGCTTTTTGCTAGTTGAAAATGTGTGAAAACACTTTCATTACACATAATCAAGCAGTCTTGAGATTAATGTATAAAGTAAATGAGCTGTATGGAAATGTTACAGTGAAGAAAGAGTGACATTTTCAAAAACATGCCACACAAAAGCACAGAATGGAGAAAAAAAAAGAAACTGTCATCCCATAACCACAGAAGAAATAACATCATCAGGGCAGTATTAGCAAACACGACACTCAAGCACCGCATCAAAGACACCGACACATGCAATGAATCACCAGACTGACACACAACATAGTAGCCACCAGTCACAATGAAAGCAGATACATCAGGCCCTAATTACTGTGTCATTCTAGCTCAAACACTCTGAAAATATGGACTTTATGTTTTACATTACACAATTGGAATATGAATGGTAATGACAGTGACGTTGAGTTATTTGCCAGGGTAAATGGAGGGGAATCTTTTGATGTAATGCCTGTCAGGAGACACATTCATTACCAACAGGAACATTAGGAAACTGTGTCAGACACCACTGAATCATTTCAACCCCTAAAGCTTGACACAAACACAGGAAACCACACGACGAGTCTCATATTTCATACCACAGAGTATAAACCAAATACACCACTTAGTTGACAGGTAGAAAATCAGTCATGATAAGACACCATACAACAACTATATCCTCTTTACACATAAATATCACCAACAAAAACATACTATGGTATAACAATTTTTTTGTGTATGCACCAAGATAGTACCATGGTATTCATCATTAAAACACCATGATATTTGGTTAAAACATAGTCAAGTCAAGTCACCTTTATTTATATAGCGCTTTTAA
>NW_015511503.1:9417-10084 GCF_001515645.1 Sinocyclocheilus grahami | reverse complement strand
GCTAGCAATAGCAAGCTAGCTTTGAAAGCATAAGATCCCACCCTCTCTGCAAATCACTGTCCGAAGCCACGCCTCCTCCAAAACACATGAACGCTAACCAGTGACACGATGAGTAATTCATAATCTCAGTCTTTCAAAATGATAGACAGATATAATCTCAGAATGCCAAATATTGGCCTGTAAATTGGATTTGTCCATATATCGATAAATTACTGTAATAGATAAAATCTCATGATATCAAAAAAACTGCCGATTAATTGTTCAGAGTGATATATCCTGTGATTGGTATGGTAAATATCATTTCAGAATGTCAAATATCAATTTATGATCTGGCCAATATATCGATAGATCACTATGATAGATATAATCTAAGAATGCCTAACATCGCCCGATTAAATTAGTCTGACAGTTATATTGGTAGATGTCTTTGATAGACATCATCTAAGAGTGCCAAATATGTTCCATTTAATTGGTCTAACTGTTATATCGGTAGATCACTGTGATAGATATAATCTAAGAATGCCAAATATCATCCCATTAATTGGTCTGACTGTTATATCAGTAGATCATTGTAATAGATATAATCTCAACATGGCAAATATCGGCTGATTAATCGGTCTGACGATTATAGCAGTAGATCACTGTGATAGATATAACCTCAGAATGC
>NW_015511503.1:0-9172 GCF_001515645.1 Sinocyclocheilus grahami | reverse complement strand
ACTGTGATAGATATAACCTCAGAATGCCAAATATCATCTGATTAACTGATTTGACTGTTAAATCGGTAGATCGTTATAATAGATATAATCTCAACATGGAAAATATCGGCTGATTAATCGGTCTGCCGATTATAGCAGTAGATCGCTGTGAAAGATATAACCTCAGAATGCCATAAATTGTCCAATTAATTGGCCTGTATTTGTGTGTGTGTGTGTGTGTGTGTGTGTGTGTTTGCGGCAGGTGTGGCAGCAAGGGAAACTGCTCAAGCTCTGAGGACGTTGGCCCAGGCTGCGAGGGGAGTGGCAGCGAGTACCGTGGAGCCTAAAGCTGCAGCGGCCATGCTGGACTCCGCCTGTCACGTGATGGAGGGCTCGGCCATGCTAATCCACGAAGCCGACCAAGCCCTAGTGTGCCCTGGTGATGCCGAGAGCCAGCAGAGATTAGCACAGGTAGGACAACGCACATTAAACCACATGCAATTTAAGACAGATGTCCACCCATCTTCAAGAACATTTATTCAGTGACAAGTAGATGCTGAAGTAGAAGTTTGGTTACATAGTTATCCAAAAAAATAGTATTTATTCATCTTTATTTGAGGCCAGAATAGTTTTTGTCGTCTTCAGCTACTGTGTTAAAACCAGATCAGTCTCCCATCAGATCCCTCTTGGCAATTATCTCCAATAAACGGAGCTATTTTCTATTGTCTCTCTGTTTCTCGATGACCTTTTTTTCTGGAAGGTGCCAGCGTGCCTCCTGATTCGCACAGGTTCCTTTGGGATGCAAACATATTGCTTGGCATATGTATGTGACAGTGGCATAAATTAGGGACACAGATTTCTCTGTTGTGCCGAGGGGCTGATTTGAATTTTAGATTCACGCCGCATCTCTCTGGGCCTTTGTAGAGTTATTGGTGGGAATGTGTGTGTTTGTTGGTGTTTTTCAGGTGGCGAAGGCTGTCTCTCACTCCCTCAATAACTGTGTGAACTGCTTACCTGGACAAAAGGATGTGGACATGGCTCTCAGGAGCATAGCCAGCTGGCTGTGGCTTCCGGGAAGTTCAGCCAAGACTTTGATGAGTTTTTAGATGCTGGCATTGAGATGGCCGGACACACTCAGGTACAGTTTTAGTGCCCTCATAGAGCTGAGAGATGGTTTATGACGTGCTTTACCCACAGAGAAATCTCATTGGTCAATGTACATTTATGCATTTAGCAGACGCTTTTATCCAAAGAGGAAGTCAATCCAACAATATTCTTAATACACAATGCCAGGTTTGTTAGACAACTATATTAGGTTCAAAATCCCACTTACATAACTGCATATTGATCAAATATGCTCTTTCTGAATGTGAATTTGTTGCTTTACACAACATTTTGCTTTCAGTGAAATAACACTAATGAAAATTTTTCATGTACTCACTCACCAAGGCTGCATTTATTTGTTTAAAAATACAGTAAAAAGAGCAATATTGTGAAATATTATTGCAGTTTAAAATAAGTGTTTTCTATTTGAATATATTTTAAAATGTAATTTAGTCCTGTGATGCAAAGCTGAATTTTCAGCATCATTATTCCAATCTTCAGTGTCACATGATCCTTCAGAAATCATTCTAATATGCTGATTTGCTGCTCAAGAAACAATTCTTATTATTATCAATGTTGAAAACAGTTGTGCTGCTTGATAATTTGTAGAAGCATACTTTTTTCAGAATTCTTTGATTTGAACTTCAAAAGAGCAGCATTTATTTAAAATAAAACTTTTTGTAACATCGTTCAAAAGTGACAGTAAAGACTCTTATCATTTAATGCATCCTTGCTGAATGACTATTATTTTCTTTAAAAATAAAATCAACTTTTGAAAGGTAGTATACAATAGTTAAACAACTACCCCCACTCCCCCCAAAAAATGGCGGTCACATTTTCTAAAACTCTATAGAAAATTTTGAAGTTCTGATTCATTTGTTAATTAGTGCCTCTCATTTTATTCACTCAGGCACATAATCGTTCCAGAGAGCATGAAGATGCTCCATCCTAATGAAATCTTTGATGATGTTCTGGTTCTGCATGTTTTGTTGATTAATTTGGAGAGGCAGGAGAGCAGCGGGGTTGATGGAGCGTGACATACCCATTAAAAGATGATAGTGTGAGACACAGAGATCTGGCAGGACAGGACAGGCCGGAAGCCATCAGCAGATAGTCTAGCTCTGTGAAACTAAGGTGCCCATCAAAATGATGTGTAAAATAAGAGCCACAGTTTGCTCTTTAAGGGCAAAATTAGAAAAACACATCAACTTGGCTCATGAATATTAATTATGTGGTATCATATAATTAAAATTCAGTAGGCCTGCAATGCCTTGTTTAGCACTGTTCTTTACACAAAGCTGTCATATGGCTACAGAAGACGTGAAATATGTTGCATAAGTAAGCCGTATGGACCACATTTATGATAATATTTTGCATTCTTTTTGCAGTTTGAAATTTTATTAATTTATAATTGCATGGAAAAGTATTACAAGCAAGTTGCAGTTTACATCTTGCAGACTGTTTTTCTCACCATTCTAAGTTTACATCGTGCAAGAAGAAAAGTCAGAAGTGTGAAGTAAAAAGTTGAAATTACCTTTGTTTTTATTCTGTGGCAGAATAACTATCCCTTTAAATTTTGTAACCATAAAATATAACCTCTTTTGAAAGAACACTGCACATTTTTCTGCTGAAATAAAGTTAAAGAACAACATCGTTTG
The DNA here is from genome assembly GCF_001515645.1 of Sinocyclocheilus grahami. Taxonomy (NCBI): domain Eukaryota; kingdom Metazoa; phylum Chordata; class Actinopteri; order Cypriniformes; family Cyprinidae; genus Sinocyclocheilus; species Sinocyclocheilus grahami. The sequence continues at coordinate 6,431 of NW_015511503.1, read as the reverse complement.
ACTGCAGGCTGAGCTGCCATCTTCTGTTTCCATAGTCCAAAGATGACCAGATCCAGGTGATTGGCAACCTGAAGAACATCTCTATGGCATCCAGTAAGCTGCTATTGGCTGCCAAGTCCCTCTCTGTAGATCCAGGGGCGGCAAACGCCAAGAACCTCCTCGCAGCTGCGGCACGGTAGGAATGAGCTTCATTCGGCAGTCTAGGGAGAGTTTAGTGATCATTAACCAGTCATCCTAAGGTCACCCTGCTGGCCAACGACAAAAAAAAGAGCTTTCGCAAAATCAGAAACTGTGTATGAGTGTGTGAGGACATGCTTACTTAACCATATTTTGAGACATTTGTATCCAGAAGTGAGCTAAATCTGACAAAACCTTTGGGGGCATCCTCATTTGTTAAACACTGTAAATAAGTTTTGTATTTTTCTTTTTTTTTCTTTTATGTAAAAATGCAGAAAGTTTTCTGTTAGGGTATGAATTAGGGTTAGATTATATTATTTATTAACTATCTATATAAAAACAATCACACTTTAGTTTGGGGACCAATTCTCACTATTAACTAGCTATTAACTACAGCTTTTACCTCAATAAACTCGTAAATTGCTGCTTATTAATAGTTAGTACGGTAGTTAAGTTTAGGTGCGGGGTCAGATTAAGGGATCTAAAATATGATCATGCAGAATAAGGCATTTATTTGTGCTTTATAAGTATTAATAAACAGCCAGTATGATAGTAATATGCATGCTAATAAACTAGTTAATAGTGAGAATTAATCCTTAAAATGAAGTGTTAAAACAATAGAATTCTGTTGAATTATCTATGTTCTGTCTACCAAATATCCCCTTGAGGAAAACAAATAAATACACATTACTAGGTCGAGCAAACATGTTTGGAGAGTGGGTTTGCTTGTTTATCTGTTTTTTTGTTTGTTAGTTTGCAAGTGTTTGTGTTTATGTGTGTATGTTTGTTAGTGTATGAGTGTTTGAGCAAATGGCTTGTTTGTTAGTGTGAATGTTTGTCTTTGTTATTATGTGAGTTTTGTTTGTTAGTGTGTTTTGTCTGTTAGTGTGAGTATTTTTGTGTATTAATATGCATTTTGTTTGTCATTGTAGGAGTAGGTTTGTTTGTTAATGTGAGTTTTTTGTGAGTTTTGTTTGTTATTGTGTATGTTTTTGTGTGTGTGTGTGTTTGTTAGTTAGTGTTTGAGTTTTGTTTGTTATTGTGCTGGCATGTTTGTGTTTGTTGTTGTGCGAGTATGTTTGTGTTTATTAGTGTGTCAGAGAGAGTTTTGTTGGTGTGTGTGTGTGTGTGTGTGTTTTGTTAGTGTTTAAGTTGTTAGTTATTGTGTATGTTTGTTTGTAGTGTGTTTTTTGTGCTTGAGTTTTGTTTGTTATTGTGTGAGTATTCTTTTGTCTCTAGTGTGCATGATTTGTTTGTTAGTGTTTAAGTTTTGTTTATGTGTGGGCGTATTTTTGCTTGTACACGCTAGGCTTGCTGCGATAGACGGTGTTTTTGATTATACCGGTGTTAAGCCGCAACACCGGTTACGTCATTTGCCTACCCCGGAACCGGCCCCCACCATCGTTTAGATTTTTTTATAGTAACAAAAATCATTTAGCCTAGTTCAGTTAGAGGACAGACATCGCGCCATCGCACACCACGGAGCAGGAGTCAGATTTGATTTATCACAAGAGGAGAGCGAGTCGAGCTGACTGACAAGAGTGAGGTGAGAAAGACAAGACGATGGCAGAAGATTGTTTAGAAAGGAAATGCAAAGGCGCCTGTTTGGCAATATTTTAAATTTTGAAAAGCCTATTGACAGGAAGTTTTTTTTTAACATTCTTTTCTTATTTATTTGGTTCCACAGTGTTTGCTGATTACTTTATTTAAACTTTGTGTATTTTTATTTTATTTTACATCAAGTTGTATATGCCGTGCTTCCAAGCTTTCTTATTCGTTTTGCTAATAAACGTTCTATGTTTCATATTTATTTGGTTCCACAGTGTTTGCTGATTACTTTATTTAAACTTTGTGTATTTTTATTTTATTTTACATCAAGGTGTATATGCCGTGCTTCCAAGCTTTCTTATTCGTTTTGCTAATAAACGTTCTATGTTTCATATTTATTTGGTTCCACAATGTTTGCTGGTTTTATATACCTATTTAAACTTTGTGTTGCCTAAGTAATTTGTTATTTTATTAGGTATAGGCCTATATGATGTATTTTTATTCGTTTTGTTAATAAAAGTTCAGAGTTTGACCTTGTTGTTGCTTGAATTGAGTCAATGCTGAATTGCCCCTCATTTGAAAATGAAAGTAAAACACGCAAGGCGCTTTTTCAAGCTATTTGAAAAGCCAAGAAATCCGAGGAAAAGAGGGAAAACTCAAACAAACAATTGCTTGATGCCGAATTGCGGCATTTGCCGCTAATTTGAAAGTGAAAGTAAAATTTGCATGCCACTTTTACAAGCCATTTGAAAGCAAAGAAAAGAGGGAAACTCAAACGAACTAACACCCCCCACCCCCACACACACCCCAACGGTGATGCCGGTATTATCGGTGTTGTCACTCGTCGATTAACCGGTGGGAAAATTTCCTCACCGTCACAACCCTAGTACACGTGTTTGTTTGTGTGTGTGTGTGTTTGGTTAGCTTGTATATTTGTTTATTTATTTGTTATTTGGATTTTCTTCTGAGTGTTTTTGGGCTTGTGGTTTTGTTTTTATTGAGTTTGCTTCTGTGTTTGTTATTTTGTGTCAGATGTGTGTGTTCCATCCAACGGCCCCACACAAGCATAATAGTACAGCATAATAGACAATAAATAATGTCATAATGAAAATCTAAAAAAGGAGAATGGTTTTGGGCTTGAGTTACATTTAGGGCCAGAATAAGGGGATATAAAATATTATTAGCTCAATATAAAAACAATAGAAGTCAGTGGAAAGTACCTATCATGATGAAAAAAAAGTGTGTGTGTGTGTGTGTGTGTGTGCGTGCAAGCTGCAGAATCCTCTCAGGTACCACAGGAAAGCAGCTGCTCCTGAGGGTTTAGAGCTAGATTGATTGATTTACTTTCCTTAATGAAGGAGAGAGTAGACTGACACGCATACATACCAACACACATATACACTTACTTGCATCTTGGCTCATATGAGTGTAACAAAACCTAGTTTTATCATGATTCTGCTACATTTCTAAGACCTCAATGTTAGTGTTTGCTTCCTATGTTTAGAAGGGACTGAAAGCTCAATGAGTTTGTGAAAAATAGATTTGATATGTGAAGTCTTTAACGGAGCTTTTTGTGTCAGTCTGACTGTGTGTGATTTTCTGTTTCAGAGCGGTCACAGAGAGCATTAATCAACTCATCACACTGTGTACCCAGCAGGCACCAGGACAAAAAGAGTGTGACAATGCTCTACGAGAACTTGAGGTACTTGAACACACACACACTTAGTCTCTCAAAGTGTTATACATTTTATATTTGAGATTATTATTGATGAAATTATCATGATATTGTACTTCTATGAATGTCAACAAAAGTAATTTTTCATATAAAAATACAAATGTATGAATATGAATATTACAATATATTATGTTTTTTTTATGTGTGTGTTTTTTGTGTGTATACACACACACAAAACATATATATATATATGTATATATGTGTGTGTATGTGTGTGTGTGTATGTTTTGAATTATTTCACATATATTTCGACAAACAGTATGAAATAAGCAAGATGAGGGCCTCTTTGTTTCGTTAGGTCTTCTCTGGTTGTCTTACTCATATAAGATCAACATTATATCATATTTGGCCTTAGCCACAGGTCAATCATGTACTCAAGTAGAGCCAACGATGATGATTTGGGGTCTGTGAATGATTATAATTTGTCAAAACCTGTGTGTGTCTCCAGTAATCATTTTGAAATAGGCTGTTTCATCCTCACATACAATGCTTCTTGTTCATCTTCCGAGTAGTGTGTTTTTTATTACATTTATGAGCCTTGAAATTCTTTGATATACTGTAAGTTAGAAATATCTCAACAGGCATGTTCAAAATCTTAAAGGATATTAACTTCTCCCTCTCCCACATACACACAGGCTGTTCGAGGAATGTTGGACAATCCCAATGAGCCGGTCAGCGATCTCTCTTATTTTGACTGCATTGAGAGCGTTATGGAGAATTCCAAGGTAAAGAATCCATCACAATATTCCAGAATTCTCTAAAGAAACTTGTTCGTGCCAAATGTTTACACATCTCGCCGTCTGACTGAACAGGTTCTCGGGGAATCCATGGCTGGAATCTCACAGCACTGTAAGACGGGAAACGTGCCAGCATTTGGGGATTGCGTGGGTGTGGCATCCAAAGCGCTGTGTGGGCTGACTGAGGCAGCGGGACAGGCGAGTTTTCAGCCTGATAGTGTCTGATGCTGCTCCCACAATGCACTTGTAACATTGTGCTTCAGGAATGCAATTATAAATTCAATAGCTAAGTTTTATCAACATCATTTGATTTAAATTAACAACTTTTAACTTTTAATTTTTAAACACGTTTGCAAAACATTTAGCTTTGGTAAAGTGACATTTCTGAGGGTAACTGAATAGTTGGTGGGAAATAATGTAGGATAGGGCTTGTTTTGATCCATCATAATATGATATAATATAATGTTACATTATATCTTGAGGTGTAGGTATGTGTATATATATATACAGTGGGTACGGAAAGTATTCAGACCCCCTTAAATTTTTCACTCTTTGTTATATTGCAGCCATTTGCTAAAATCATTTAAGTTAATTTTTTTTCCTCATTAATGTACACACAGCACCCCATATTGACAGAAAAACACAGAATTGTTGACATTTTTGCAGATTTATTAAAAAAGAAAAACTGAAATATCACATGGTCCTAAGTATTCAGACCCTTTGCTCAGTATTTAGTAGAAGCACCCTTTTGATCGAATACAGCCATGAGTCTTTTTGGGAAAGACCCAACAAGTTTTTCACACCTGGATTTAGGGATCCTCTGCCATTCCTCCTTGCAGAGCCTCTCCAGTTCTGTCAGGTTGGATAGTAAACGTTGGTGGACAGCCATTTTTAGGTCTCTCCAGAGATGCTCAATTGGGTTTAAGTCAGGGCTCTGGCTGGGCCATTCAAGAACAGTCACAGAGTTGTTGTGAAGCCACTCCTTCATTATTTTAGCTGTGTGCTTAGGGTCATTGTCTTGTTGGAAGATAAACCTTCGGCCCAGTCTGAGGTCCTGAGCACTCGAGAAGGTTTTCGTCCAGGATATCCCTGTACTTGGCCACATTCATCTTTCCCTCGATTGCAACCAGTCGTCCTGTCCCTGCAGCTGAAAAACACCCCCACAGCATGATGCCGCCACCACCATGCTTCACTGTTGGGACTGTATTGGACAGGTGATGAGCAGTGCCTGGTTTTCTCCACACATACCGCTTAGAATTAAGGCCAAAAAGTTCTATCTTGGCCTCATCCGACCAGAGAATCTTATTTCTCACCATCTCACAACTCCATGCGGGCTTTCATGTGTCTTGCACGGAGGAGAGGCTTCCGTCGGGCCACTCTGCCATAAAGCCCCGACTGGTGGAGGGCTGCAGTGATGGTTGACTTTCTACAACTTTCTCCCATCTCCCGACTGCATCTCTGGAGCTCAGCCACACTGATCTTTGGGTTCTTCTTTACCTCTCTCACCAAGGCTCTTCGCCCCCGATAGCTCAGTTTGGCCGGACGGCCAGCTCTAGGAAGGGTTCTGGTCATCCCAAACGTCTTCCATTTAAGGAATGGAGGCCACTGTGCTCTTGGGAACCTTAAGTGCAGCAGAAATTTTTTTTGTAACCTTGGCCAGATCTGTGCCTTGCCACAATTCTGTCTCTGAGCTCTTCAGGCAGTTCCTTTGACCTCATAATTCTCATTTGCTCTGACATGCACTGTGAGCAGTAAGGTCTTATATAGACAGGTGTGTGGCTTTCCAAATCAAGTCCAATCAGTATAATCAAACACAGCTAGACTCAAATGAAGGTGTAGAACCATCTCAAGGATGATCAGAAGAAATAGACAGCACCTGAGTTAAATATATGAGTGTCACAGCAAAGGGTCTGAATACTTAGGACCATGTGATATTTCAGTTTTTATTTTTTAATAAATCTGCAAAAATGTCAACAATTCTGTGTTTTTCTGTCAATATGGGGTGCTGTGTGTACATTAATGAGGAAAAAAATTAACTTAAATGATTTTAGCAAATGCGAGAGCGATACCGGCTCTATATCAGCATGGCTGTGATTAGGCCAGAGGCACGAGGCCGGAGGCAATCACAGCCGCTGTGATATTGCGTTTATACAACGGTTAGACGGAACTGTAATTAAACAAGAGACAATGGAGTGCCTAATAAAACCCTCTTTTGTGCAGAACTACTTCCTTCC
>NW_015511502.1:8942-10094 GCF_001515645.1 Sinocyclocheilus grahami | reverse complement strand
TGGTGCAGTCTCAACAATCTGGAGCTCAACACACTCAAAACAGTGAAGATGATCGTGGACTTCAGGAGAAACCCCCCTGCTCTCCCCCCAGAATTTACCTAGTAATCTTGTACTAATGAGCCAAACAAAAAATAAATCTAATTAACTATGAAGGGAGATGCATTGGTGAAAAACGACAATGACTTAATTTAAATAGTCACGATGCAGTGCTTTTTAAAATGCATGGTGGCTAAGTAAAATGGATTGCTGGTGGTTAGTGAATAAGACAGATGAATGTTCTGAGGTTTCTGCACTCAAATACAGAACATAATAATGGAAAAACCTTAATAAGCCGAAGGTTTTTCACTGCAGGCCAAAATATGCATAACATATATGCTACGTTTGCTGAAAATAAGGGGCCTTGAGATTCAAACACCAGGTGAAAACAAATTGGAACATATATATTAAGAAGAAGAAGAAAAACACAAGCATTCTTTGTGTACTACATAGTTTATAAATATTTCCAGTTTTTTTACAAAGCCTGTTGTAATTGTTAAAGATTAGGAATTTCATGCTCTTTAACCCATAACAACCCCTTCAGAGAACTCAAGAGCTCAAAATAACAGGAGAGCAGAGAATCCAAAGGCGTAATTTTATGCCATTCAAAAGCTTCGTACACAATTACAGCAGCTGATGTTGATTCTTGAGGTTTTAATGGTTGTTTAACCTTAAAACACCTACTTGGCAAAGGCAGCATTTCGTGTGATCTGTATGCATAGACCCCAACTGATATTTGTATCTAGTAGTACGACATCAGTGGCCCTTGCACTGAGACGTTGCCATGGTGATGTTAGAGGCAGGGACATAGGTATCTTAGGACGGCACTAAATCAATGTGTAGACAGTTTGGCTGAGCCAATATTTTATAAATGAGACTCCAGGGAGACCAACCCACCCTGACAAAGGGAATTGTGTCCAAGATATCCCATGCTTCACTCTCAGCTCTACATTTACCCTATGCAACTGCTTTTACGCTCACTATATGTCAGTAAATTCACTAAAGAGTGCTTTTAATTTATTTGTTTTTGATATAAGGAGTTTGATATTTTTATTTTTGTGTGCAATCATGCAATCCACCAAGCAAAAACATTCACAATTGCAGACAAAAAAAACC
>NW_015511502.1:7547-8932 GCF_001515645.1 Sinocyclocheilus grahami | reverse complement strand
TGTGTGCCTTTTAACTGATTAATATGAAAATGACAACCACAAACAAAATCATATTGTTATAGTGAGAACTTGTTTTTTACATAAAAGCCTTACTTTTATTTTCTACAGAATGAATGAAATGATGAAGTAACAAATGAATGAATGAATATTTACTTACTTATTTGCAGAGCAATTCTGTTTGCACTTTCACCAGTGGACCAAAATTGCACACTTCACCTTTAAATGGTATACTTAAAGAAAAAAAAATACAGGAAAGATATTAACTAATTTATCCTGGATAGCCACAGACGGCAATGTTTCAGTGACAGAATGAAAAATGTCTTCAGATGCTCTATCTTAGGCAGGGAAAGCTTGTTGACATTTGAGTTTGCGTGAGAAAATTAGACCCATGGAAATATCTGACCTCTCCTGTGATGGGTTTACTCAATGATCCCTGCTGGGCTTCCTGTCTCTGCTTCAGCGGAACTGTGAGAAACCAGGAGCAATACAAATCTAGGACCATAAAGATCCAAAGATTTCTGAAATAAACATCACTGTGACATTTGTAATTTCAGTTCTCCTTATCATACTGCATAAACTGCAGACCTCAGGGAATATAATTTGCAATTCTTATTACAGGGGATGTCAACATTTTTAAATTAGCCTATACTCTGCTTTGTAAAATTGCATGTCTAGTTCAATTACATTAAACACCTCTAATAGGACTGTCAGTTAATTAAAATATTTAATCATGATTAATCTGTGATGATTAATCTCTGATTTATTTATTTTTATTCTAGGCTTGTGTCATTGGTTACATTGGTTACTTATGTGTATACATCATGTCCGTAAACAGAAAAGAAGGTACGGCTACTATATCACCTGTGTGGGTTGTATAGTGTTGCATAGAATTTGAACTTAAAGGAATAGTTCACCCAAAAATAAAAATTACTGAAAATGTACTTATCCTCAGGCCATCTAAAATGTAGAATTGCATCACTTGCTCACCAATGGATTCACTGCAGTGAATGGGTGCCGTCGGAATGAGAGTCCAATGAAATTATTATTATTATTATTATAAACATAGACAGTAAAAAAGATGGATGTCGTATCTCTGTTTCCTTCCACTGTTGAAAAATGAAGTCAAATTGTTCCATAAATGTCCGCTGTCATGTAGCTCTGATGACATAATTTGGAGCCCGAGACTGCTCAGTAGTGATTCATTTGGAGACTGAGTCTGCGCAGTAGTGATTATTTGAAGACTGAGTCTGCGCAGTAGCGATTCATTTGGAGACCGAGTCGGCGCAGTAGTGATTCATTTGGAGCACAAGTCCGCGCAGTAGTGATTCATTTGGAGCCAGAGACTGCGCAGTAGTGATTATTTGGAGACTGAGTCTGCGCAGTAG
>NW_015511502.1:6435-6650 GCF_001515645.1 Sinocyclocheilus grahami | reverse complement strand
GTCTGCACAGTAATGATTCATTTGGAGTCTTGAGTCTGCGCAGTAATGATTCTTTTGGAGCCTGAGTTTGCCCAGTAATGATTCTTTTGATGCCTGAGTCTGTGCAATAGTGATTCATTTGGCGCTCGATTCTCCACAGTAGTGATTCATTCTTAAGTGAGTGAGTGACAAAGTATGGTGACCCATACTCAGAATTTGTGCTCTGCATTTAACCC
>NW_015511502.1:0-994 GCF_001515645.1 Sinocyclocheilus grahami | reverse complement strand
AGAGAGAGAGAGAAAAAATCCGTAAAAAATATGGTACAATGTACTGTATTAATATAAAATAATTTTCCGTATTGAATTTTTATAGGTGTTTTACCCGTAATTTAAATTATTTTGAATTATATTGTTGTTGTTGCATTTTTCATTTTTTTTTACAGTGTATATCTTTAAGTTAACAATTGCAAATGACCACTTTTTACATTTTAGAGTAATTCCCATTATTCCCAAGGGTGATTCCCTTTAGATTAAAATAAAATACAAATATAGTTCATAGTAATAACAAAAAAAAAACATATTACAATACATCTAATTAGTCCTATATTATATTTATGCAAGTATCATTTTCAGATTTATTTTTAAAACATGATTATGGATGTTGGTGCAGTCTGCAGAAGATAACCAGAGAAACATACTGAACATTTGAGGGAAAACAACCATAAAAATTAAAACAGAATCTAAAAATCAATTTTAATATCTGCTACAAACTTAAATCAATTGCCTTTTCCTTTAATCGCCCTTTATATCACTCCAAACAGCTACTCATCCTCTCCTCGCGCCCCACAGGAAACAGTTTTTGGGACCCACTAATGACATACAAACTAGGAATTGAATGAATATTTAATGAAGTCTGTCTGTTTGATGATGTAAGTGAATAATCTCACAGTTTAAAAAGATCAAAGCATCAAAACTGGCATATCATATGTGCTCCATATTCTACGCTGATGGCTCTTCACAGCTCAATGTTTTTGCCCACAGCATCTTGTGAAGTAATTAAACGTGCCACATATGCTATCAAATTAATTCAGTGACCCAGAGATTGTGCAAAGCTTTAAAGTCAGCATGAAACAGTATTCGTAACCTATTTTACTTTGGAAGTGTTATGTATATCAGCTTGGTTTTTCCCATTAGGAATTGATTGGATCGTCATTAATCATTTCTGTATCACAGCTGCTTTGGAGGAACTGAAAAATAAGAGGACATCAGACAAAAAAAAAAA
>NW_015511501.1:9267-10087 GCF_001515645.1 Sinocyclocheilus grahami | reverse complement strand
ATAAGCAATGCCTGTTTTTAACATACTAAAGCCTTTTGATTACCGATTTATACTGAACAATATTACAAAGGATTTGTTAAAGTGTTTTGATTTAATTTTCATTTTTAAGAGTGTACATTAGGTAAGCCTTGAAATGTTCTCCCTGCAAAACTACACACAGTAGCAGAATCTCTGTACTTAATTGCTGTTATATCAGTGTCCATGTACATCTCTGTACTATGTACTTGTGAAAGTGCCTTTAAAAACTGTTTTAGAGGAACTTCATCCAATCGTCCTCTGTGCTGTGGCATTCTTATTTCAGATCCACTGTACCGAATTGCTATGGGGATTACGGTAAATAAATTATTACTAACGTTGTTCTGTTTATTAAGTTGTTTGAATGATCAAATAATAAAGATACTGCTTATCCATTGTGACATTGCACTTTTATGTGGGACTGTATATTTGGCGTGCGGCATCCTAACAAGTTGTAGAGCTCTTGGAGGACTGCTCCATCTTTCTAATAAAGAACATAGGTTGGTCTGTTCACTGAGGTGTTGGCTTGTGTCTCCTCCTCAGACAGTGTTGTTTTCATAATGGTAAGATTGTATGTGATGACATGAAGTCTTCACAATGTGATGCTTTCTCTTTAGCTTGAGCTGTAAAAACAAAGACAGCAGCTTAATGATTTCGCATTCTCGACACGATCATTTCCCAATTGTCATAGCTAATGAGGAAGGAGCATAAGAGCATTTTGAAAAGCGAGATCTGTTGAAACTTGGTTGTTCTGGCTTCTTTAACCATTCCATTGAAGATACAACATAACATTTACCAGTTCAAA
>NW_015511501.1:0-2015 GCF_001515645.1 Sinocyclocheilus grahami | reverse complement strand
TGTTTTTTCCTAGGCAAAAAGAACAGATGAATAAGAGAAATGGAGAGAGTGCAGTTGACCAGCGTTACCTTTTCCACGGTACAGATGAGTCTCTCATAGCAGCGATTTGTGAGCAAAACTTTGACTGGAGGATCTGTGGAAGTCACGGGACACTTTATGGGAAAGGTATTTACACATTTGTTCAATAGCATATACGTATAACAGTTCTTCACCTTGTCATGTAGCCTACAATAAAAGAATATTCAATTCAATATATTCAAGAATTATTGAATGCTTTCTCAAATATTGGACATTGCATGTGTTTTTTATGTTTACAGGCAGCTATTTTGCCAGAGATTCTTCATACTCTGACAAATATGCAAAATCCAGGAACGGCAAGACCAAGAAGATGTTCGTGGCTCTGGTGCTGGTGGGAAACTTCACAAGGGGTAACAATACTTTAGTCCGTCCTCCACAGAAACCCAACAGCCAAGGCTTTTACGACAGCTGTGTTGATAATGAGACTAACCCGGCCATTTTTGTTGTGTTTGAGAAATTCCAGATCTATCCTGAGTACATCATTGAATACTCTTAATTTGTATAGTATCGAAATACTTGAATATATTTCGAAGGTCTCCTTGTCTATCTTGAAATACTTATGAAAGTCCTGATACACAGACCATTTATGTTAACATCACTGAATATAACCAAAATCTATATCTCTTTGGCATCTTCTTTCAAGTAAAAGATTGTAGGGAATAAGGTAATAATTACGTAATAAATAACGGTGTTTTATGATTTAGTTGACAATTGTATGAAAACTGACCATTACTCATGGCCATTATATTTAGATTTTTTTAAATGTAATTCATGTTTGATTTATTTTAATGTTGAATGAGGTGAATAGAATTAAAGTACTGATACTGTTACTATTACTTTCATTGCTGTAAAAATAAATAAATAAATAAAAAAATTTGTTTTTATAAATGTTTTTTTTTTTTTTTTTACATTTTTTAATTGGATCAGCTAATTTAAAAAAAAAAAAAACAACAAAACAAAAAATAGCTATTTCTCTCATGAATGTGTTAAGAAAAACTAGCGTAGATGTCTACAACTTAAATATCGGTCGGTCTGTTAGTCACACAAAGTTATCTTATGGCTTCAGAGAACTTGAAATATAGTGTATGAGTCGTATGGACCGCTTCTATGGTGTATGAAGACACCCACCTTTTGTGTTTGGGCTGGCTAAGTACATAATAACAAAAGTTCATTTCTGGGTGAACTATCCCTTTAAATATATCAGTCTCTGAGTTGGTATTTGACTTTGAACTTTTGCTTACTGTTTTTTTTCCACCCATCACATTCCTGGACCTTTGGGAAAATGCTGATATGCAAAGTACAGCATAGCTATAAACAATACAGTTTGACAAACAACTAGGAATGATTTGCAGCATTTAATACCGAAAACAAAATCACAGATTAAAACACAGGCAAGAGGAAGTAGGACATTTACAAGGAAATCATTTGAAGACATGGAGCAGGTGTGTCACTGACTACCCAGAGAACAGATTCTCTAGTCACTGTGACCGCTAGTGGTTAAACTGAGAAGTGAAGTCTTAGAAAACGGATCTAATGTACAGTAAATTGGTTTTATTTAACCAAGACGAGCTCTCAAAGAGTTGTTGTTCTCTTAATCAAACCTCTAAAAGCTCTAAGGTTTAAATTTCCCGAAATCATAACATTTATATATTCCTTTGATGTGTGGGTCTAAAATGCTTGATATCAAATGAAATGTGTAATTGAAGATAAATACACATATTCTGACTGATAAACCATTTATCATGTAATACTTTTGATTTCAAATCCTTTTTTTGTTTGTAGAGTTCACAATCACTCTGTACACTCAAACCTTAAAAATCACATCACCCTGGGTCTTCATTGCAGCTTAATGTAATATAAATGATGTAAAATTAGCATAATCATCAGAAGCTCAAATATTAGCAGTAAGGCAAGACATGTCCAATCCCAGTTCCTTC
>NW_015511500.1:8485-10096 GCF_001515645.1 Sinocyclocheilus grahami | reverse complement strand
TTTATGAATCATTCATTGTTTGAATTATTATTTTGTCCTTAATTAATTCATTTGATTTGTTCCCTTGCTACAGTATTTAATTAATTTTATTTTGATGTTATTATTTTAGGTACTTTTGTCATTTATGGAGTTCACAAGAAAATAAACTGCTTATGGATTTCATTTTTCACATACCAGGGAAAAACCTTTTGTGCTTGCTCCAAACAAACAAACAAAAAAAATGGGTTCATGGACTAATCATGAAAAGTTGCTTTGGCCACAGTGAGCTTTCCTTCATCAAGGTTGGGCGGATTGTGAAGGATTGTAGTTCATGTGGAAATCTGAATGAGACTTTCTGATGTTAATTATTAATAGAATATGTAGCCTGTGTTGAGTGTGTGACAATAATGGATATCAACAGTTCAGTAGCCTTTAAGAGTCTCTGTGTATGTTTGTGTGTGAAGTCCGTGAGGAAGTCTATGCTGCAGCGCTGCTGTCTCACCCGAGTAGGTTTTTGTACAATGATTTTACACTGTGTGAACACCCAATCTGAGTTCTTTAAATCTCCTGTCCTACTGTGTTTACTCTGACAGTAATAAACTCCTGAATCTTCAGGCTGGACTCCACTGATGGTCAGAGTAAAATCCATGTGGTTTCCACTTTCACTGCCACTGAATCTAGAAGAAACACCTGAAGCTCTGTCTGATGTGTAATAGATCAGGAGTTTAGGAGCTTCTCCAGGAATCTGATGGTACCAGTGCATGCCAAATTGAGAGGTACTATCTTTTTAACACTGTTCACTGCTGGTTTATGACTACACTGAATAGTGACAGTCTGATCAGGCTTCACTGTTTGATCTTCAGATTGAGTCACAATCTGCCCCACTGAACCTGAAGAGACACAGAAAACAGAATAATATAAAACTGATAAGCACATTTAAAGTCTCCCACTGCCAGGCTGAGCAAACCATGTTTCTTACTGTTGCACTACAAGGACTAAGAATTTTTCACATTTAGTTGATCATACACAATGTGAATAAAGGACTTGATGAATTATACAAATTTCTTACTCCAGATGCAGGGTATGAGCATCCAAATAATGAAGCTTATCAAAGTCATGTTTGCTTTAGGATCTGTTATTATGAAGGAGAGCTGTCAGTCATAATCATCAAAAGTCACAGATCTATAAAGACCTTCTGAGCACTGTAGCATGCAGTTTAATGCAAAGCATCTTCAAAATGTAAATGCTCTTTCTGAGAACAAGAGCCTCTCATACTGTCAAAGAAAAAAAAATTTCTAATATTATTGTTCTGCTGTAACACTGGGGCTTACGGAGTTGGTGTAGATTCATTGTGCAGTGTAAAAAATGTAAATGCACATCTAACTTTGACAATATTTTCCAGAGGCTTCTGTCACCAGAAACATTTTAGGAAGATATATTTTCAGAGTTGAATCCGGTTACACAATATTACAAGTCTGACACATTGAAAATATGTGAACAATATTACACCCAAAGCGAGAATCATACCCCTAGACCACGGATCCTTAAACCTTGCTCACGGGATCCACTTTCCTGCACAGTTTAGCACTAACCCTAATCAAACACACCCGAGCATGCTAATCAATGTCTTCA
>NW_015511500.1:6557-6829 GCF_001515645.1 Sinocyclocheilus grahami | reverse complement strand
TTCTCGCTTAGGGTGGGAGAGGTTCCGGGTTCAAATCCCAGACGATCCCGCTTTTGCATAATAATCTAATCTAATTTTATCTAACTAGCCTATATATCATCTATCTATCTACCCTTAAACTGATAAGCTTCAACCTTTTAAAGAATATATTTATTATTAATACAATACTTGCACCGGATGTAATCTTAAAGCTAGTTGTAGACTGGACAATCTCATTGCATAATCGCATAATCTAAACATTCTGAACACTAAACCAATATAGTGAAATAAAG
>NW_015511500.1:4504-5108 GCF_001515645.1 Sinocyclocheilus grahami | reverse complement strand
GGAGTCAGTGTAGGAAACGAATAACAACCCTCTTGAATTGTGCTCAGGGTGGGATACACCATACCAGAGAGGCCTGGGTCAAGTTTCAGTGGCCTTTTAAGGCCCGAGTCAAGTTTTTGATGGTTCCAAATATAAACTATGCACAATCAATATGGCATTTCAGCGCCGGGAGCGAAATACGTGCCTCCTGACAGGTAAAAATAGCAAATTCAGTGGACTCAAACAAGCCATTGTCTTCCTAAACAGAACAAGTGATCTGGATTAAACTGATATGGATTTTTCTCAAAAGATCATGGTTAATTATTAACCCTTGCGCCCTAAACTCTGATTTCTACGTTCTGCTAATTCAAATTTAAAGGGACAATTTACTCAAAATAAAAAATTCTTATCTGTATGACTCTGTAGTAAAATGCTGTTTTGGACCCCATTGACTTTCACTGTAAGGACAAAAACATTCTTCAAAATATCTTATTTTGTGTCCCACTGAAAAACGGAAGTCATACACGTTTGGAACAATGATCAGGATGGCCATTTTGACAAATGATGACAAATGTAATTTTTTGGGCAAACTGTCCCTTTAAACTATGGTGCGATTCTGTGGCAT
>NW_015511500.1:3966-4494 GCF_001515645.1 Sinocyclocheilus grahami | reverse complement strand
ATTGTACACACTCTCGTCCTAGGCGCGTGTGGTTCTAGCTCAGCAGTATAACAGTCAGCTGTCAGAGTTAGCACACAAAACCATAGCTTAGTCTTGCTGGGCCAGTGTTGGAAGGGTAACAAGGCGGACGTCAGAGACAGACAGGAGACTGCTGAAGTAGCGCCGCAGGTAACCGTACACCGGCCTTTTGCCGCTAACCTCCTTTTGCAAAGCTGGCACGGGAGATAATCTCCTCACC
Organism: Sinocyclocheilus grahami; assembly: GCF_001515645.1. Lineage (NCBI taxonomy): Eukaryota > Metazoa > Chordata > Actinopteri > Cypriniformes > Cyprinidae > Sinocyclocheilus > Sinocyclocheilus grahami. The sequence continues at coordinate 4,256 of NW_015511500.1, read as the reverse complement.
ACATTATGTCACGCAGCCCCGGAGGATTACAGACACGCCTGTGAGACGTGACTTTGCAAAGTCCTCTATGGAAGGCCAAAAGTGCCAAAAACGCATGAATTTGTACACATCAACAACATGTTAAATACGCATATTTAATCTGTTGTTGACGTGTTAAAATTCACGTTTTTGGCCCTTTTGGCCTTCCATAGTCCTCAAGCGTGTACGTGAACGTCCCTGCAGACGCTCAGTCCGGGCCTGGCCTATCACTTTTAGGGGTTTAACATGGCTCAAGAACAGCACAGTGATTT
>NW_015511500.1:0-503 GCF_001515645.1 Sinocyclocheilus grahami | reverse complement strand
ATGCTATACTACTCTATAGGTACTCAAGATCAATATGAGATTGGGTGAAACTGTGTGTGTTATGTCCCCTTTAATAAGGACTAGCATGCATTGTACCAGGTGAGGCATGGGTAGTTATTTAAAGGGGAAAACCATTGATTTTGAAATTGTGCCAGCCATGCCTCCTCTATTCTCAATGTCAAAGTCAATTTACTGACCGGCATCCTGCTCACCTTAATGCAGAATTGGTAGTCTGTGGGCGCGTTGTGCATCTTTCTGCCTGTTGTCACAGTGAAAATATTGCTGTCCTCCAAGTCCGACAGTAACTGCAGGTGCCTTGGCTCCTAAACAACCCAATTATAAATTAATCACAATACAACTCAAAGACAGACCTACATAGTGAAGGCTATAAACAGTAAAAACAGTTATCCTGAAATCCTTTAAATTATTTATTATTATTTAATAATAATAACAATTAAATTATTATTTTGCTGTCACAGATCCATTTGTTGGTCTGATTTTTT
>NW_015511499.1:9092-10087 GCF_001515645.1 Sinocyclocheilus grahami | reverse complement strand
AGCGGGCACTGGAGTGAGCTCTGGGGCTGGAGCCGACACTGGAGCCGAAACTAAAGCAAGGAGCCCTTCCTGGGCTTGACTGGGGATCAGGAGCCCTCCCTGGGCTAAATGGGGAATCAGGAGCCCTCTGTGGGCTATACTCGGGAACAGGAGCCCTCACTGGGCTGAACTGGGGATCAGGAGCCCTCCCTGGGCTTAACTTGGGATCAGGAGCCCTCCGTGGGCTATACTCGGGAACAGGAGCCCTTCCTGGGCTGAACTGGGGATCAGAAGCCCTTCCTGGGCTTAACTCGGGATCAGGAGCCCTTCCTGGGTTGAACTGGAAATCAGGGTAGAGCTTACGTGCTGCTGGCACTGGAGGGTTCTCTGGAGGAGCAGGCACCGCAAAGCACTTTCGAGGAGCTGGCACTGGAGTGAGTTTTGGGACTGGAGCAGACACTGGAGCGAGCTCTAGGGCTGGAGCAGACACTGGAGCAAGCTCTGGAAGGTGCTTACGAGGAGCAGGCACTGGGGCTGGAACAGACACTGGGACCTCATGAACGCATGGCAGGCTTGCCATATTAATGTTCGTTGGGCTTGCCATATTAACGGCCGGTGAATTAGAGTAGGCCGCGGACGGCGATGGTAGTTAGCCCCGAGCCAGAACAGAGAATTAATGGATTCCTGGGAGCCTGCAGAACTCCTAGGAATACTCAACAAAGGGGAGATCTAGGCAAGCTAAGGCAGAGAACCGAGCGGCAATTTCCATAGCCACGGGGAAAACAAGGAAAACAAAAAACTTTTCAAAAAGGCGGAAAAAACAAACGCGAGGAAAAGTCGCCGCTCACTTTTTGTGTGGTCTGGATTTCTGTCACGGGTTGCTACTGTGAGGAGCACGGAGCGAGGAACAAGGAGACCAGGAGTACAAAACAAAGGAGTTTAATTCTATTTTTCAGGGAATCACACGTAATACAAGGAGTTGACAAACACAATTCCAGACAAAGAGACTCAGAACA
>NW_015511499.1:6358-8241 GCF_001515645.1 Sinocyclocheilus grahami | reverse complement strand
TAAATTCTCCATGGACTCCTGAAAACTAGGTAAATTTCGAGTCTTGAATTTCGTAGTTTTGCTGTTTTTCAAAGACTTGATTTTTGATGAATAACATGGGAACCAATAACCTGCTGTGGGTCGTTTCCTAAAACAATTGTCCAAGTGTTTTTCTTCTGCGAGGAGAGCAGAAATCAGCTCTAATGCCCTCGGGCTCTGTGAGTGTCACCGCTGGTAATGCGAACCCACCTGTTAGGAGCTTTCTGTCCGTCGTGATTGCAGAGAAACGCCTTCAGATGGCTTGAAGAGTCCTTATGGAGAAATTCATCACCATCTGTTTACATTACAAGAGAAACATGAGCGCCATCGAAACGTAATGAGAGACAGTGATGTTTTGACAACACTTGAGCACATTGTGACCACCTCATTTGGAACTAATGTTGTATATTTGCACATGAAAGCTTGATGCAAATTTCCTCGCCTGCAACCTCACCCTAATTTAGTGTTGATGCCAGTCGATAAAGTAGACTTTTAGAGTTTAAAAAAAATTACTAATATATATCGTCATACATCCCCAACTGATTAATTGCAGTTTAAGACAATTGTTTTCTGAAATGCTATGTTTAAGTATGCAAAAAAAATCACTAATTTGAATAAATCTGAATATTGGATAAAGTCAGGTTAAAATTTTTTGTTTGATTTTTGTTGACATATGTGACCCTTGACCACAAAACCAGTCATAAGGGTCAATTTTTCGAAATCATGATTTATATACAATCTGAAAGCCGAATAAATAAGCTTTCCATTGATGTATGGTTTGTTAGGATGGGACAATATTTGGCCGAGATACAACTATTTGAACATCTGGAATCTGAGGGTGCAAAAAAATCTAAATACTGAGAAAATCGCCTTTAAAGTTGTCCAAATGAAGTTCTTAGCAATGTATATATATTACTAATCAAAAATTACGTTTTGATATATTTATGGTAGGACAGTTACAAAATATCTTCATGGAACATGATCTTTACTTAATATCCTAATGATTTCTGGCATAAAGTAAAATCAGTAATTTTGACACATACAATGTTTTTTTGGCTATTGCTACAAATATACCCCAGCGACTTAAGACTGCTTTTGTGCTCCAGGGTTACATATTAGAGTTAAATGTTTTTTAATGAGAAGATTGTAGTTTTCTATTTTTATCATGCTTTAAATCAGAAAAGCAGAAAACAGAATGTTTTAGGAATAAATGGTTATATAATTCAGAGCGAATTATATATGAACAAATCCTTCAGTAAAAACCTTTACAATATAGAGAGGAATGAAACTGTTAAAAAAGTTTGGTGTTTGTAACTGCTGATGAAGTGGAGAAACAAACACATTTTGAGAAACTGACTTTAAAGATATGTATTGTAATTGAAATCTACAGATGCAAATAAATAAAGTGTAATAAAAAAACATCCAAAATACACATTTAAGTGTTTATATATATATTTATGTATATTTTTCTGAGGATTTAAAATAATGTTCACATTGTTGTTTTTTTATCCAGCAAAAAGTGGATGGTGGCTGGCAACGGTCAAGCTCCTAAAATGACAAACAAGCACCTTAAAAGTATTATAACAGTAGTCAATATGAAGACCAGGTTCGACTTAGTTTTGAATATGAAGAAAATGTTTCGTTTTGTGTTCCACAAAATGAATAGTCATACAGGTTTGGTGCAACATAAATGTGAGCGAATGATCACAGTAGTGACACCAAAGTAAGAGCATCGTTTAAAGCAAATATTCATCATGATCTGGGTCAGAGATGATGCAAATGTAATCAGCTTTTCATTTAATAGAATTCTGTGAATTATCTCTTTCTGTTCTGCAGTAAATCCTGACATAAGTCCAGAAGCATAC
>NW_015511499.1:5799-6105 GCF_001515645.1 Sinocyclocheilus grahami | reverse complement strand
AAAATCGTATATACGCAAGTTTATTTCGCAACATAGCTTCTGTCTGCCCTTTTTATCCACAGATTCCTTGGCTTTCTAAAAAGAGCTCAAGCTCAGCAAAATAAATTAGGAAAGGTTTACTCTCTGGCTATTTTTGAGTCTTTGGTGCACTTGTTTAATATTTACAGCACTTTGCATGACATCCTCAAGAGTAATATCAGGAAGGAATTTGGCAAAGATGCACAAAGCGAAAATATTAGCAATTAATCAGAAAATATTTTCAGCTTTTAACATATTTGAGATGTTGTGCTTCTTTTTATAGACCCT
>NW_015511499.1:2710-3491 GCF_001515645.1 Sinocyclocheilus grahami | reverse complement strand
TCTCTCTCTCTCTCTCTCTCTCTGTTTAGTGTCTTTCGTCCACACGCGCCTTTCATTGATCAGCTGTAGTTTTCACTCAGTGAGACGTGTGGACTAGCAATCATTCAGATCTCTTGAAATCCGATCCTCTTTGCACAAAACCCATGATACACAATATAAAAAAAGTAAAACAAACACTGATATTTGGAGCTTGTTGCTGGGGTTTCATTTTATTAAACTGGAGCATTCTGTTTGCACTGATATGGAGTTGCTATGGGTGTGTGTTTAGGCAGTGCTAAGGCATTGCTAGGTGGTTGATGGGATGTTCTGAGTAGTTGCTAGGGCTTTGTTGTGGTTGCTAGGGTGTTCTGGGAGGCTGCTAGGGCATTACAATATGGTTGCTAGGCAGTTGATGGGATGTTCTTGGTGGTAGTTAGGCAGTTGCTATGGCTTGGGCAGTTGCAAGCATAGATATGTATAGGTAGATTCCTCATGTTTCTATGGGCCGCTATGCTTAAGCCGTCCGCCATATTGGAATGTCAAGGCCGTGCATCTGCACTATAGCTAGTTATACACATGTATGAATAATATATATCTTCAGTAGACTTCAGAAGATGCTTTTGCTAAATTAACACAATACAACAAGGCAAAGCCATTAGCTAACAAGGCATTTAAAAGGTACTTTATTTTAAAAACCTGTAATATTGAGTTAATAGATATTAAAAACAAACATATTCTTACCTGTGAAAGTTTATCCAGTTTCTTCAGGAATTTTAATTAAAGGGGTCATATGATGCTTTTT
>NW_015511499.1:0-983 GCF_001515645.1 Sinocyclocheilus grahami | reverse complement strand
TGCTAGGGTGTTTCAGGTGGTTGCTAATTTGTTGCAAGAGTGTTTTGGGTGGTTCCTAATTCTTGGTGGCTGCGAAGTCATTGCTATATGGCTGCTAGGGTGTTTTTGGTGGTAACTAGGCAGTTACTGGGTGTTATAGATGGTTACTTGGGCGTTCCTAGGTACCCCAGTCTTTCACTCAGATATCAAAGTAGAATTTTGCGTTAACTGTAGCTCTGTAATAATTTTCTATTGTTAACTTCCTAATTTTTTTTAGTTGCAGAAACAGTTGATGACAGTTGTTGAAACAGTTAAAAATACAGAAAATTTTTGTGAAAGTGTTAAATCCTACATACAGATAAAAAAAAGAAACCTGTGTACCTCAGTGGCTTTGCTTTGCTCTGTCTGTTTTTCAAAGTGAACTCATTTCATTCGGTTCCTGTGTAATGTTGTCTGTAAACACAGCAGTTGGATGGCTTCTGGGAAACGTTCCAGGCCGGAATACCTGAACGTTACGCTGTCAGTCTGATTTGTGGGCGGGGCATCGTGGGCGGAGCCTTACAGACCCTGTGAAACGTTACGGGAAGCTTTCCACTGTCATTTAGAAATGTAGTCGCTCAGTTTAACCTGGTCAAATTTGGACATGAGGTGAAAGATGCATGACATTAAAGTGCTGATCATAAATTTGATCATATTTATATTCAGAACATAGATCATCTCTTTCTTTAGAACAGCTTGATACAGTAATAACTCACTTCTCTGCTTTGCTTCACTAGATGTTGTAGCCAGAACCATCTGAGGACAGTAGAGACCACAAGTCCTGTGCCTTTATATGGATAAACACACACATTAAAGGAACATCCAAAAATGAATATTTGCTGAAAATGTACTCCCTTCAGACCATTCAAGATATTGATGACTTTGTTTCTTCATCAGATTTGGAGAAATGTAGCATTATATTACCAATGCATCCTCTGCAGTGAATGGGTGCCGTCAGAATGAGA
>NW_015511498.1:9611-10087 GCF_001515645.1 Sinocyclocheilus grahami | reverse complement strand
ACTCGATAAAGTCCACCATGGTTTAAGACACCAAAACAAATGGCTGTTCCCTCAAATAGGAGATATGGGATGCGTTTTCGGACACAGCGCTTGAATCTTGGCTCTGACAAGCACATAAAAAAATCGAAATGCTAAAGAAATCACAGAATGATTTTTGTGGAATCAATATTCTCTGGAAAAAAGTGAATGATATTAAGATTCCATGGAGAATAATGTGTTTGTAGATCTGGGATATTTAAACCTCTTTGCATGAATTTTAATTAAATGAACCTATCAAGCCACCAGGTCTAACATATTGACTAAGAGTGAGCTACATTTTAGAAACTCTTATGCATTCTAATTTGCTATTTAACACAGTACTGTGTGTGACAACCATCTGAATGGGAAAATACTAACCATTTATTGCTTTTACTACATATAATAATCTAAAAATAGCAAAAAATATAGAACATATCGATGGAAATATAATTTTTCCC
>NW_015511498.1:0-1354 GCF_001515645.1 Sinocyclocheilus grahami | reverse complement strand
CCGAGGGAATGACTCAGTGAAGGGGTTAGATACACTGCGTCTGGCTCAGTACAGTGTGGAGAGCTACTACACAACCGTATCTGAAGCGGTGTATGAAACAGGTAAAAGCATCAAATTTTATTGTGAATGTCCTGGTCCTGGCCAGTCAGTCTTGGTCTTTCAGCCACATTCTACATTTATATTTATGCATTTGGCAGACGTCTTACTTCTAAGCAGCTTACAGTGCAATCGTGGTTTACAAAATCCCAAAAAAGAATTTGGACACTTAAGCCAGACTTAAAGATGTATGAATGCCATTGCATTAGATAATCGTCCAAATTACATTTCAAAGAAAATATCACAAGCACAACTATTCCACACAAAGAGATTTAAGGTTTAGAATGATAAAACAAACAATTGCATAGCATAATTTTTCTGCAGATGCCACTTGGTTTAATCACCTGTGTTGTTGTTGTTGTTGTTTTTTTAATGGACTAAAATTCATACAACGTTTTGGTCATTTACTCATTGCATAAATTTCCTAGTAATCAAATTTATAACTTTGGTATTGCTAGAAACTGCTGTCTACAGCGTAAAAAAAAATCAGTTAAATTTACAGTAAAAAAAAAACACACACACAAAAGCGCAAACATAAGCTGACAATCTACCAGCTAATACAATATGGCATGTTGGTGCCTGAATATTTTACAACTTATTATCACACGTTTTAAAGTGATATAATGTTAATATTACTAATCTACTCCAAAAATTTGAATTTTACACTATAATGTACCAAAAACCACATGATAATACAGGTGGTAAAACGGAAAGCAACTAAACATAGACATAACACAAAACACCTTAATGTACATTACTGATAACAAAATGAGAAGAAACAAAACTATTTAAATAACCTATATGTGTCATTCAGGGGCTATATATATTATATGCACTGTATATATTATATGGTTTTTACTTGAAAAAATACAGTATTTTATATATAATGCAGTTTTAAACCATTTACCGTTTTCATTGCATATGATATTACAGTTTTGAATGTAGCATTCTTATAGTATTTTTTTTGTGAAAGTTGCAAGCATTTTTTTTTTTACAGTGAATCACCTGCAATATTCTGGATCTGTTGCAGGTTTTTACCCGAAGCTAGTTCTGCACTTCTCTTTACGTAGAAATGTATTGTTCTTCATTCTGGAGACATATGTGCCCTCAACATTGCTGGTGGTTCTGTCATGGGTGTCTTTCTGGATCAGTCAGTCCTCCGTTCCAGCTCGCACCTGCATCGGTCAGTGATTCCAAGAGCTTATTACTCTAGAAAACATATGTTACCAAACATTTCTTGATGAAATATAAATATTCT
>NW_015511497.1:8959-10089 GCF_001515645.1 Sinocyclocheilus grahami | reverse complement strand
TTTTTTTGTTTTGTTTTTTGCATAATCAACAGTATGTCACAAATGCTGCTATTTAAGCTCAATTCTTTTTAATAGCCAGATATTAACATGTTTAACTTTTTTCCCAGGCACTTGAACACCAAAAGAAGGAGTTTGTGAAGTACTCCAAAAGCTTCAGTGATACGCTGAAAACATACTTTAAAGATGGAAAGTAAGCAAGGACAGTGACAGATGTCTTTTTAAAGTGCAGTGCTTATGCTTCTAGCAGACATCTGTTTTACAGATCTTCTATGAAAGTGCATTTCTCAATGAAAAATGATCAGCCAATTGATGTCCTAAGCAGTGACTTTTCTCTTTCCCGTCTACAGGGCAATAAACGTCTTTATCAGTGCCAACAGGCTTATCCACCAAACTAACTTGATACTACAGACCTTCAAAACCGTGGCCTAGGAGACGAAGCTGTGACGTGTGTGGGAGTGTGGAGCCAGTTATGTGTAATATACAAAGATATTTGTCTTTTCAAAGTATAATTTATCAACTCTGCCTCATTTGAAGGAACTTGAAATGGGGAGTTCAAGACACGTTAATTTACTTTTAGCTGAATAATTATGATTTTCACCCTTACTGACAGCTTCATTACCTTTTTCTTTCACTGTTGTTCCGATCAAACGAAAGCCAAAAGACTTTGCGCCTTAAAGTGTCATGCAACATTCCATATTCAAAGTGTAAATATTGGTATTCTTTCTTTGTCATTGAGACATAAAGAATAAGAATAAATGATGTATTTAACAGATATTTGGTTAGAAATGTTCAATAAATAGTTTCCAATGTTTAATATTCTCTGTCTCGGGAGGTTTTTAACTTATTCAATTAATATATCCCCACAGATGCACTAAGGAAGTTAAAAACACAGCTTTTATGAAGTCTGCTCTGCTCTGTAATGTACATTAAGAAGCACAGTTAATGGAAGAGCTCTTCGACTTTCTATGCGTTTAAGTGGATATTTAATGGTCTCAGAGTAGATGCAGAAGAGGGTGTCCTGGGCTGAAAGATGCTGAGTATAGTCTAATTGTGTCACCCAACCTCATAATGTTATTAGTTTTGAAACTGAAAACCAAAACACACATATTTGCTGTAATGTACAAACATAC
>NW_015511497.1:3972-5058 GCF_001515645.1 Sinocyclocheilus grahami | reverse complement strand
GGGGCCCTGTGACTTACATTGTATATTCAAAAAAACAAAACAAACAAACAAAAAAGTATTTTTTAAAAATTGGACATAATGTTCATTTATGGGTGAACTATTCCATTAACATAGACTGCAAAGGATTAAATATTTAAAATGCTGACCAAGTTGATGAATTATTCATGCTTCATTCCATATGCATGGACAAATTTGTGTGTAAATGTTCATATGTATGTAAGAAGGTAATTTGTTGGTTTAACCACATAGAGAAGTAGAATTGCTATAGGCATTCCCACAATCTTCCCATATCAGCCACTGGATGCCAGTATAGTACTGACTTGGTATCCTGACTGCACCCTAATAGCAGGGTTTCCATTCTTACATTTTCTTAAACAGTGGGTATTTATTACCATAATGTGACCCATTAAAAATAATTTCGCTTTTAAAAGATGCATGCTGCTGGTGTATGACAAACAACACAGGTCACCACTTTAAAAGAGTGATAGGCAGTCATATCACTAAGCTTGAGATGTTTGTTGGGAGAGAAGTATCAACTGCTGCTATCCCTCTAGCAGCTTGTCAGTTTTTCCAAGCACTTTGGAGGCAATCCTCATCTCCGTTCTCACCTGTCACCGGCACGTTGTACCTCTCACAAACCGAAGGGTGAAAATTCACTCACACAAGGTAATTGTGTCAAAATACATGTTTGAGCAGCAACAGAACAGATCATTTTCCTGTGTTGCCTTTCTTACACCTCCACAATTTGTCTCTGAACTTCACCTTCGTAACACCCACAACGTTTTGCCTCAAAATTTCAGTGTACATGTGTGAGCCTGTGAAGAACCGGAACAGTAAAGGAGGAGAGAAGGAAATGAATGAATTTGCATTGAAAACAATTTCAGTTCACTAAGGATCCTTTGTCAAATTTAGCAAAGAGGCTTTTTCCATTCCAGCCGACTTGCTCTGTGAGGAGACATCTGTTTTTAATGCAAGGGCAGTGTGGGTCACAACACTGATATTTCAGTAGGTCAGCTGACTGATAACACTTTCCAGCAAAGGCTTGCCCACTGGGGTTGTTTCCATTACTGTGTTTAAAGCACAATA
>NW_015511497.1:0-454 GCF_001515645.1 Sinocyclocheilus grahami | reverse complement strand
AATCTTTTTTATTTTTTATTCAGTGGCGGAAACGGGCTTCCATAATTAACCGCTTACCCACGTTTTTAAAAACATCTTTCGGTCTCAGCATAGAAAGAAACCCATAAGGGTTTGGAATGACACAAGGGTGAGGGATTGAGGACTGAATTTTTATTTTTGTGGTGAACTATCACTTCTTTTTAATAGTAGGCCCTATGTTTCTGTACAAATCACATTTTACAAATTCATACAAAATCACCACCTCCTAAAATAGTTGTTTTCTCATGATGGGACGAAACAAAACATTGTCATTTACTACAAAACTGTTACAGACTTAATTTATGACATTATTTCTTCTGTGGGACACACACAAAAAATACATTTTGTTCTTGTCAGTACTAAGAAAGTCAATGGGGTCCAAAACAACACGGGGGCCCTGTGACTTACATTGTATATTCAAAAAAACAAAACAAAC
>NW_015511496.1:8681-10089 GCF_001515645.1 Sinocyclocheilus grahami | reverse complement strand
GTGTTATGATGGCAGTCTTCAGGCGGTTTTACTGAACACCTGTCAAACTCCACTGCAGGCCAGAACATGCAGTCTTCAATCTTTGCATTCTGGAAAACACTACACAACTTTTAAAATCTGAACATATTTTAAAATACAATTTACAGTATCACAAAGCGACACGTCTCAGGTTATGCATGCAGTCCCGGTTCCCCGAGAAGGAATGAGAATCTGTGTCCTCTAGTGGACATTAGGAGGAATGCTATCAGCATGACTGGTGTCTGAAGCATGTGGAAAACGCTCCGAATCCATTGGATCGTGCAGCTTGTGAAGTCATTAGTGGAGCAACCGGAAGTACGAGATGACAACTGTAATGCATGTCATCAACTTCTTTGTCTGAAGGAAACGTGAAACAGGCAGGTCCAAGGCATGGCAAGGGGATACAGTGTCTTGTTCCCTCTCGGGGAACCATGGTTACAGGTGTAAGCCGAGATGTTCCCTTCAAGTGAAAATGCACTGTGTCCTCTATTAGCCACTATGGGAAATTAAATGCCTACTATGCCATGACACGATGTACACCAACGATGCTCCAGACAGCAAAACAGCTTAGGGGAAATGCGGAACCCAACCGATACTAATATTAAGGAGGGACATCCCATTCAGTCAAGTTGGGAACACAACTGTCCTCAAACAACTATGTTCCTAAGGACAATGGGCTACCAACTTGAAACCCTAACACAGAGGAGACAGCCCAATCAAAGAATGTGGGATTCAGGTGGACTGCCTGCTTGACAATACCCTGAAATCAGGGGAGGCAGTCTAACACTTAAAAAAAAGAAACTTCAGGGTGACCACCTACTTAAAAACCCTAAAAAACTGGGGAGGCAGTCCGACCCTGCTCTCTGAAATACTTGGTAAGAATAAAGCTCACAACTCAGGGGAGAGACTGGACCATCACCAGTTGGTTCGCAAATGTAGGCAAACTCGCCAATAACATTAGTTCAGCCTCAGGGTCTGATGTAAGCAGCGACTGAAAATACTTCTGGGGTGGGAGTATGTTATTTTCTTTTCTCCTTCTGCTAAATTCAATTACAGATGTCTCTCTGAGCCCACTATTGCCACCTTCGCTCGTCCTATAGCAGCTGCAGTTTGCTTAGTGGCACAGAGAACCAAATACGTAGTACGGTGCAACTCTTCGACCTCTTCAGGGGGTAAACATTTACCCTCATCCAGGTCTTTAAGCAGGTCTGCCTGGTAAGCTTGCAGCAAAGCCATGTTCTGCAAAGCCCCCTGGCGTGACCTGTTGCCACGTACACCCTGCCATTCAAAGACAAGGTTGTCTGAAGCAGCTTGGATGGCAGGACAGGAGCCTTCAAAGAAGATGACTCGCCCTGGGAGAAACAGTCCACAAGTGTCTCTTCCATGGGAG
>NW_015511496.1:6942-8004 GCF_001515645.1 Sinocyclocheilus grahami | reverse complement strand
TGCTCCGATAATGATGTCATGGGCTGCGCGGTCCAATGGAGTGTTTTACTTAACACTTAACTTTCAAGCCATTCTGAACACAACAAACACACACAGACACATGCACCTCATTGATAGGAGACAAATGACAAATCAATAAAAAAAAATCTAAATGTGTTTTAAAATCGACTGAAAATGTTTTATATTATCTGACTATTATTTGGCTTGCTTAGTTGGGGACACAATATCTGCCAATACTGTTGACTTGATTGCGCAGACACTATTTCGAGAGAACTGAACTGAGCTGGATGATGATATCACTGAATCAATGATGAACTGACTTTAACTGAAAAATTTTCTATTTTGCATTATCAGCACACGTTTTCCTGTTTCACACTGCAAAGACATTTGACATAATCTTTATTGTATAAAGCGCTATATAAATAAAGGAGACTTGACTGAACAGATTTGTAGTCTGAAGCTACAAAATGAGAATGTATGCCCATCATACACTATGCTATTTTCTGTTAAATCTATCAACTCCACATGCCTAATATTTGCAGATTTGCTCTGATTTTCGACAACCAGCGTCACCTCCTCCAGACTGTAAATCTGGGCAAAAGTCGTGTAATGTATTCTGTCCTTAAAGAGACAGTGCACCCAAAAACAAAAATATTGCCATCATTTACTCACCCTCATTTTGTTACAAAATCATTAGACTTAGGTTTATCTTCAGAATGTAAATTAAGATTTTTTTAACGATATGTGAGAGGTTTGCCCCCCCTTTGAAAGTCCTGGTAACCAAAACATGATATCCAAAAAGGTCATAAAGGCATCATAAAATTAATCCATATGAATCGAGCGGTTTAAAGCAAGTCTCGAAGAGATATGAGATATCGCTTTATTAATTAAATGAACATTTAATTTATGATGATCGACACGCATACAGTCGTGGACAAAGTGCACAAATCAAGTGCTTGACTAAAAGTACAGATATCATAATAAAATATTACTCCAGTAAAAGCATTAAGTACTCACTTTCAATTTTACTTGAGTAAAGGTACAAAAGTACTTGAATTGTTA
>NW_015511496.1:4533-6145 GCF_001515645.1 Sinocyclocheilus grahami | reverse complement strand
ACATTTCAAGATTGATCGAAGATGCTAGGAAAACTCACTGTGCTCAAACTGAATGCCATCCCCCCATATCTGTTGTGTTTAGATGGGCATTTGTGTCAAGTCAGGCGGTTTTCGGCAGAGAAATGAAACAACACGTTTCTGATTGATTTGTGTAATTGATATGATCTTCCCTGGGTGGTAATTCGAGTCTGGAGACAGAGTGTGAGGGGAAGAGGAGGCCAAATCGATGTGGCTGAAATGTTCCAGGGGGGTTGGCTGAGGTGAGATCAATAACTGTTCTCTCAGCACTAGCCACCCTGTGTCAATCGATGCTGTTTGAATTCCACAGCACCTGTTCCCTTCTGCCCGCCACGCAAGGGCACGATCCGTCCCGTAACTCCCAGATCCAGGGCTGCCCTGATTGACACCTGCACTAATGCTAATGGTTGTGCTGTGTTTGTTGGCCAGTGCAGCTCGAAGATCCTATAAATCCACACCGGCCAAGGTGTGGAAGTGGAAAAGCAAGCTTGTGATTGTACAATGCAGTTGCGAGCTGACTGAAGCTTTGGTGACCGTAAAATTCCTCATTTCCCATTCTCACTTAATGCATTTTTTGTTCTTTGTGTTATGTTTCCTGCTGAGTCGGGCCGTTGGCCGCGTGAATCAGTTATCGTGATGAATCGGCCCTCGAGAGCGATTCGTTTCAGGTTTCACCGCTGACCTACTAAGACGTTCCTCTTATTTTCTCACTTATCAGCTTCCCTAACATCAGCAAAATGACTGCACTTGCTGATACATTAGGCTGCCTTGGCAGACCGTGGCCTTTACGTGATGTCAGCGTCACTTTGGAGAGTCGATTGTTCATGCTGGGTCCACTGAGGGGAGTACTAATATTAACCTCTAATTAATAAACCAAACCTTTATTAAAATGCCTGAGAGCTAAATGTGATCTCGGGAGCCATGGGAGAGTGCTTTGTGAGCGTGGACATCTAATTTGATATCGGCTTATTCAGATGATGATGACATGCTAGTCTGAGGGAAACAAAGCGATCTGAATTTTATTGGTGTGAGGTCACTCGGGCTAACAGGGTATAACGTGTTCACCAAAGACTGCTACATGCAGTATCTCACTGTATTTTGGGCTGGTATCCAACATATTGTTGGTTCAGACCCCTGGAAGTATTGATAAATTAACTTCACCATTATTCACCACTCAAGCTCAAGTTACTGCAGAAGGACTGAATCTCTCATAAGTGTACTGTAAGTTTTCCCTCTAAATGATGAAAATACAACAACACCAGTCAGTCTGGAACAGTTCTGCGAAAGCTTTTCTTCATACTAGATGGTGAAAAGCCTTTTTTCTTCTGCAGTCTGACATATTTCCAGGCGAAACAAGATGTTTAACAGATAAATATGGGGTAGAATTGATTGGATCGTAAAACGTTGGTGGTTCAAATCAGAAGGAAGGGGGGTGATTTGATTGATGGGGTTAAAAAAAGTTTATGGGCCTTTGTGAAAAAGAAGGGCTCTTAATTATGTTTAATGTGCACATGTAGTGGACTTCAAGTAAAGGCTTATTAAGTTGGCCTCTTCTTCTTCTTCTGAGACTAAATTTGGACTGTATCTCCTCCTA
>NW_015511496.1:3529-3833 GCF_001515645.1 Sinocyclocheilus grahami | reverse complement strand
GAAGCTTAATGACTATCACAGGACAACACACTAATCATGCTAGAAACATGTTAGCAACATGTCAGTCACGCTAGAAACATGCTAACAATGCGTTAATCATGCTAGAAACATGTTAGCAACAAGTCAATCATTCTAGAAAAATGCTAGTCATGCTATCAACATGTTAATAATTCTACAAACATGCTAATCATGCTAGCAACATGCTATCATGTTAGAAAGCTGTAATCAATGTGTTGAAACATGTTAATAACATGGTAATCATGTTTGAAAGGTGTTAACAAAAAGGCTAACCATGCTAGAAAGA
>NW_015511496.1:1993-2530 GCF_001515645.1 Sinocyclocheilus grahami | reverse complement strand
TGTTAACAAAAAGGCTAACCATGCTAGAAAGATGGTAGCAACATGCTAGAAACACAGTAATCATGCAAGAAACATGCTAGTGGCATGTTAACAACATGCTAATCATGCGAAAACATGCTAGCAACATGCTAATCACACTAGCAACATGTTTAATGCGAAAACATGGCAATCATGCTAGAAACATGTTAGTAACATGCTAATCATATTAACAAAATGCTAAGTAAAACATGCTAGCAACATGTTGAAAACATACTATTCATGCTAACAACTTGTTAACAGCATGCTTATCATGCAAGCAACATGCTAATCAGGATAAACATTCTAGCAACATGCTAACAACATGTTAAATAATGCTAGCAATGTGCTAGCAACATCTATCTAATCTATGCATCTAAACTTTTTAACTTAAAGTTTTTATAACCGCTTACTAACTTTCAGGCTAGGCTTTCTCAAGCCAATTTAACAGTTTGTTCACAAAGATTACTCATCTAGTTTTTTTTATAATATTAATGAAATAAAAGACCAGTTAAGTGTGCT
>NW_015511496.1:0-307 GCF_001515645.1 Sinocyclocheilus grahami | reverse complement strand
TCCCCTTTCTTGTTTGATAAGAAGGGATCTGACAATAAAAAGGTTCACTTAACCAATTTCTTCCACATAAGAAAGAAAAGAATGCTTAGGGAAATCGTATGTATGAGTTAAAAAGTTGGAAGTGTGAAAGTCGTAAGACTTACTAAAGTAAACTAAACTGACCTAAGGCTTTCTGTCATAATTATATTACAATGTCATGGTTATATCTCATAATTGTGATTTAGTATTTTATAATTACAAATTTTGAAATACTAAGTCATAATTATGTGATTAAGTGGAATTATGACAAAGCCAAAGTCTCATAATT
>NW_015511495.1:8505-10091 GCF_001515645.1 Sinocyclocheilus grahami | reverse complement strand
TTTATAACTCTGTTGCCATGATGACTTAACACCTAAAACCCTAAAATGAGCTTTACAGCTTAAACAATACACATTTAAGTGCTTCATAGTAACCTCAAATTTTGCTTTTTTTTTAAGAAAAGGAGGGAACCTGGGATATTCCTTTAAGACACAGCATGGAACTGAGAGGATTTTCAACAAACTCATTTTGTGTTGTGATCTAAACAGTTCAGTTTCTTAGTAAATACTTTAAATATTAGCAATACTTGTTGAGTCTTATCTCCAGCTGTGAGAGCAGGAACTCAGCAGGTACAATGATGTGTCTGAACACGGTGAAATCAGTGCAGATACTGTAGGAAGTGCACAGTTCTGTCAGCGCCTGGTGCATCTTATCCAGACTACAAGACAAGAGAGCCAGTGAGATCTCATATCTACAGCTAGCTATAATGATGCTATAAGATGTTACGTACTTTGTGACGATGGCTCTGTCCTTCCTGAGGCTTTCTGCCCCTGGTTTCACTTTAGGCACATCTCCCTTCTTTGGTAATGACTTCTTCAGTTTTTTGTTGCGTGCTGTACTGATGGTCTCGGCACTGTGTTTGGGCAGTAACTAAAACACAGTTTTAAAAATGTACGTTTTATGTTGGTTGATCCTCATGCCTTTGCGTCACACTGAATCATCTAGTTCACTGTGTTTGAAGTAACAGTGTAACGTACCTTCTCATCTAGGTTACACTGTTCAGCACATATCTCCAGCACAACCGTACACGTCTGTCGGGAAATCTCCTCCAGAAAGCTCACACACAGCTTCAAGCTTTGATTCTCTATTTCCTCAGTCTAGTCCACGCGCACACATGCATTTAACAAGAAACATATGACAGAACATCACTTAGTAGTAGCGCAAATAGTGTTTCAGTTTTTACTTTCTATGGTAGAAACTTTACTTAAAACCCCACTTTTTGGCCATTAGAACGAAATATGGCATGCACTATCTAGATGATCCTCGAACAAAAATCCTTGCTATTCAACAAATCAGCTGCGAGATACAAGACAACACATTTTAATGGACCTTTAGGTTCTTAACACAAAGTCCAGAATTAAAGATGCTTGGTGCAGCTGGACACCTGGACAGTCTGAGGGCAATAATAGATAGAAAACTGTGGTCACGATAACTAGGAAATCGACCCAGTACTGGCATTATGAATGATATGCTGGTTAAGTATATGTATTTCAGTTATCTTCAGTCAGATGCATTTGACTGACTCTCAGACGACTCTTGTGGCCAAATGACTTGCAGAATCTAGAGTGGGATGTCAGTATAGTATCTATTGTTTGACAAAACTCTGAGCTAAGATTATCTGAAGGCAGACAAGCTAACATCGCTGCTGAAGAACTGTGCTAGACTACTACCGTCAATAAATTCTTCTCCCCACAAGAACTCCGGTCAAGCTTACTTATATACTTATTAGAGAAATCTAAAACATTGGCGAGCCAGGTTAACAGTACTGACCTCCTCTGGACAGAGCGGATGGCGACACTGACTGAAGTGTGAACAGATGACTGGGAAAGCCGTGAGGTAGCGCTGCATGGACACATCCTCACTGCTC
>NW_015511495.1:0-980 GCF_001515645.1 Sinocyclocheilus grahami | reverse complement strand
ATATATATATATATCTGAGCAGTGGTGGAAGGAGGTAGTGAACACTTTGTGTTCAGTTTAATAAAGACATTGCACACCTGTATCTAAAGCAACTTACAAATGAAGCTTGCATTGCTGATTTGGCATGTTATTGAATTTTGTTTTAATTAACTGATTTTTGCAAACAGTTGTAAAGATTTGTCTTCCTCAGTTCAAGTAGATTAAGTTGTACTTGCATAACTAGAAACTGCTGTCTGGTGGTAATATTACCAAGATGGCCACCAAATGAACTTAAGTTGACAAGGAGTTGAATCCGCTGACATTCTTACCCTGAACTCCATGACATCGATGAAGGACTCGTAGTAACTGTGCAGGCCCTCCAACACAGCTGACTTCTGCTTCTGTACGCTGCTCAGATGTTGCTGCAGAAACATTTGATTGAGAAAAGGGAAATTAAATATTCAACATCTGAGCCAAGAACAAAGACAACAAGGAATCACGTTTTATCTGTGAATACTCACACTGCCACCCCTGATGTCAATGTTGGGGAATTTTCTGTTGATGTATTTTACAGAAGACTCCATGCTTTTTTCAGTGAAGTATGATGGTCTTCGCTTTGAGTCTGTGCATACCTGAAAAAAAAACTTATATATGACCCAAAACCCAGAATGCAAAATCACATAAAATACTGAACGCCAAACCAGCCAAAAACCAGTCATGCCCCTAGATGTTAAATGATGACCCAGGAAAGCATGGGTGCTCTTACAGTGACTACGCACAGATCCTCATTTTTATCTATCCTCTTTATAGATTTAAATGTTAATACAATTATTATTATTACTAAACATATCTGCAAACAGCAGTCATCAGGCTCAAGCACATCATCAGCAAAAAATGAGAAATTAAAGACATTTGTAGGTTTTTGGCAAAATAGTTAAAAAGATCCTAAATACCATCACCTGTAATGTGATTTAAGTGCTTATCCCTTTTGATCAGTAGGT
>NW_015511494.1:8788-10095 GCF_001515645.1 Sinocyclocheilus grahami | reverse complement strand
ATAGGTTCTTTTCATTGCCATTCAAGTGAAATAACTGAACATAAATATATGTTTAGAATAATTTTAGAAGAAATTTTCGAACGGCACTTGTGGCTTCTGCATCTGAACTCTTCATATTATAACTTTTATCTGCAGAATATTTACTTTGACGTTCAAAAAAAAACTTTTCTGGTGTCTCTCATTTACAGATGTTTTAATCATATACCTACTTTAAATAAACATTGCTTAAAAAGTAAATAAATAAAGGTCCCGGAAGCGATTCTTGGGGGCGCTACATTCCAGACGTTCAGACTATAGGAATGAATGCATGAGGACTTCAACTTGAACTTTTACATAACCTAACCCACAACCACTGCCTACCTTTCTACGCACTGGGTCTGTTGTTAAGTGCCTTTTAAAAGCGGGACACCTCGCAATGCGCCAGCTGACTACAGAGGATCTGAAGACCCTGGAAGTAGATCTTAAAAACTACTTTCCACAGTCGCTGCAGGTTTGAAAGCGTTTATTGAGCTAATAAAGCAGCTCACTTTGCAATGGTCATGTTTGTTCCCGTTAAAATTCATAGATTGATCTACACGCTAATTAACTGTCACTGATAGCAGTAAGTCATTATTTGTGGCGCTTTAATGTTCTGTAGGCTTTTTCCCCAACATTTAATACATGGTCTTTTTTCTGTCCTGAATGTACAGGTATATGGACTCATTGTCCAACTCAACAGGAATGTACAGAGAGCTGATCCTGTTAGTGTGCTTGTTGACCAGTGGCCAGAGTTCAGAGTTTTACTTGTTAAACCAGAGTTCCGTGAGGTAGGCTATCAGGAATATTGCGAAATATAAATGCTTGGTTGAATGTTTCACAGTGATTTATGAGTGATTCAACAATCCATTCGTTTATTTATTTAATTTTAGAAGGGAGACCTTTTCAAAGACTTGACTGTGTTTTCAAAAAACGATGTCTACCTCCGAGACCTGCTGGCACATTCAGATGTCATTGATTGGAAGATGTTTATTTGCTTGGGTACTTGCATCTCCCTTTTGTTATTATATATTTTTTTTACATTAGTGTGAATCTCTGAAAATCTTTAAGGCCTCAAACACCTGTTCCTTTTTAAACTGTCTTAAGCCGCTGAGCTGCATCATGAGAAGATGCTGGAAGCCGTGGCAATAAACAGAGGTGTACCTATGAAGAAAGAAGCTGTGTGCTACATGTTGGTTCTTCGAGATCCATCAAAACTCTTACACGTTGATAGGTGAAGTATGTGAACTGTAATCATTAACGTCACACTTCAGACACCATTTTATGACAGG
>NW_015511494.1:0-1557 GCF_001515645.1 Sinocyclocheilus grahami | reverse complement strand
TATATTTATATATATATATATTTAAATACATGTTTAAATGTGTCGATTTATATATAAGTCAGA
Organism: Sinocyclocheilus grahami; assembly: GCF_001515645.1. NCBI lineage: Eukaryota > Metazoa > Chordata > Actinopteri > Cypriniformes > Cyprinidae > Sinocyclocheilus > Sinocyclocheilus grahami. The sequence continues at coordinate 1,494 of NW_015511494.1, read as the reverse complement.
AAAATTTCAAACAACAGTAATTTTAAACAATATTGTTTTTTACTAAATCTTTTTTCTCCTTCCAGGCACTTAGAAAAATATGATGAAGTGTTTGAAAAGCTTAGAGTGAGTATCTGTATAGGATCTATCTTACCAACCTAATTTTTATTTACTTTCATAGGACCATAAGTGTGTGTGTTTTGCAGAAATTGGAGGACAGGGTGGCATCAGATCAGGAGCTAAAGCTGACAGAATTGTTGAGATACTACACAAGGGACATCCAGGCTGCCAAGGTGCCACCTTCCTGTTTGTGTTGTGTAACACTACATTGGTTACAAGCATTGGATTGTATAATTCAACCAAATGTATTAGATTTTATATTTTATAATTATTTCCAGAATGGGGTCATTGTAGAGTGGAAAATTCAAATTTTTGCCCACCTTGAATTCCCCGGTTTTACCAGCCGCCTAGATTTTTTTTTACCAGTCAATGAAACATACATTATTTTTCAAGTGCACATTACTGGTTCTAACAGCAACAAAATTTTTAACACCCTGGGTCATTGTTCACTAGCTGTCAATTTATCCTGATTATAGGTTGAGCAATAACACATTCCTTTTTCTTCCATCAGGACCTGTTGTATAGACGTGCACGGGCACTTGCAGATAACGAGAACTCCAATAAAGCTCTTGACAAGGCTCGTCTGAAGGGTAAGGACATCGCACAGGCTGAGGAAAACCAGAAGCAGTGTCTGCAGAAGTTTGACAAGCTCTCCGAGTCTGGCAAGAAAGGTGTTGTACAATCAAAACTTAATTTTATTTAACTGTCTAATAATATTTATAGTATATGAAGAGTTAAGATGGGGATTATAGATCTGGGCTGGTAGTCAAAAGATTGTAGGTTTAAATCCTGCAAGGAGCTATCTGTGAACTATTACCATTGTGCCTGGTAAGACAGTCAATTACAAAGAAAATTTGAAAAAATCATCAAAGTGGTTTAATTATCAGTTTTGATTTCTTGTGTTTGTAGAGCTCACCAGCTTCAAGGCGAGGCGTGTAGTAGCCTTCCGTAAGAATTTGATCGAGATGACTGAGCTGGAAATAAAACATGCCAAGGTGAGGTGGTTGAAGTGTTGTGTGTATCATTACATGTTTACTTGACAGTGTTCAGGTTCTCATGGAAAACCTGGTAATATGAGAGAATTTAAAAAATGTGCTTTCCAGGACTGGAAATGTCTATATTTAAATTTCTATATTGAATATAAACTTGCGTTCAATAGATTGGGGTCAGTAAGATTCTCTTTTAAAAGAAATTAATAGTGCAATGGTGCTGTATATCGGCGTGCTGCCCACAAGGCTATCAGTGCCTACATATAGCGCCGTTGCACTATGGGTGTCCCGTGTTCGAATCCCGGCTTGTGGACCCTCTCTGTTTTATCCCACTTTGCTTCCTGTCATTACTACTGTCCTGTCAGAATAAAGGCAAAAATGCCAAAAATCAAAAAAAAAAAAAAAA
>NW_015511493.1:9195-10096 GCF_001515645.1 Sinocyclocheilus grahami | reverse complement strand
AAGTATGCTAAAAGTGTACCTCTTTTTCACAAGGGAAGTTATGTAATAATAATCAAGCATTGAAAAAAGTAGCTAATCGAAACATCTGCCCTCTATAAAGTATATCAACATACCAGCACTGAAATAACTAGTTGTTTCATATAACCCATTAACAAAGTATGATATGGTCTTTTTTACATTATCCATGATACTTCCATGGTAATCCCTGAAGTACCTTGGAGCATCATGCAAATACATGGTGTATGAATATGGTACTTGTTTATCACTTTACCATGGTACTGCCACTGTACTTATTTTGTAAAGGGTGAACTTAACCCTAAATCTAATACTAAACCTAACCTTTGTCTCTATTAGTCATGCTTTATTCACAGAAATGTCTCATTACATCCGCTAATTAAGTTTAATTGGTTAGATTTTTTTGTCCATATGTGCAGTTGAAAAACTGCTTTGTATTCCTCAAGCAATTATAACAGTGCTGTGACAACTGTGAAACACACACCTACACACTGTAGTGCACTTGGCAGATCACACATACCTAGTGCTTCAGTCACTGACCGTGGGTGGCTGGCGTGTTGAGGAGGACGTCCAGCACTGGAAGACAGTTAGTTCTCACAGAAGACAAACAACTCTATTAAGCCTTGTTCCAGAGTAAACCCAATTTCACACCACAAGTTCCAGGATGTGTTAGGAGCATTGTTACCTGGAACACCGTCACGTAAAGTGGCTCACCTGAGGAACAGATCATCTGTGTGTTTCAGAGCTGAAGGATGATATTTTGCTCAGATGAAGTGCAGCTGTCTGAGAAAGCTCTTGTTGCGTTCTTCTCACGCATGACTCTATTATTTGTTCAGACGGTTGTAACCACACTGTCTTTTGTGTATGCGTGTGTGTGTGTGTGTGT
>NW_015511493.1:0-7968 GCF_001515645.1 Sinocyclocheilus grahami | reverse complement strand
TACAATAAAGCACATTTATTTTTCTTCAGACTAGCCTTCAAACTGATTTAGCTTTGAAAAGTTTTGCCAAGCCAACATTTATTCTTACTATGAAGTATTTGTGAGTACTGTGTAAATTTACCGATTTTCTCCTTATTTTTTTAAAACAATACAGTCACGTCAGTGGCCTAGCAGTTAGTTCATGTCCTGCTACTGCTCCCTCTGCTTCTCCCAATCATTTTCTGTCATCTCTTTACAACTAGAAAGTGGCAAAAGTGCAAAAAGACATACTACACATGGGACTTCGCATAGAAGTTTATTCTGGGTTGTTGCAAGTTTCCATCTTTTTACATTTGTGATCATACAAGAGTTTTTTGTATTACAACAGGGGCATTTGAATGAGAAACTGAGAAAACCTGGGCTGTGTTCTGATGTTTTTATGACCACCACATGACTCTTCCCAAAGTTTTCCTTGTAAAAGCCTGTTGCTTTCCTGTGCTGCTCTGAGGGGAAGTCGGAATGAAATCGTGAGGATAGCAGGGCTGTTTTTCAATCATGCACAGATGACTGGTCTTACATAAGCCTTCTCTCTGAGGCAATTACTTACGTGGAAGTGCTTTTGTGTTGGGTTAAATTGACTGTGACTCTCCTGGTCAGCTGCTGTTTCTTGCATAACTCTGAAATCTCAGTGACCGAGACAAGATCCCTCATCTACTTCATGTTACCTTTAAGTAAAAGCAAATTGACACAAAAAGGACTTGGCGTCCTTGAGCCATCATTCTCAAATGGCCATTTCCTCTGAAAAACATGCTGGAGGCAGGGCTGGGCTAGTATTGTTTTGAATCAGCAGATATTGATTCAAAATATTTAATGTAAGAACTAGAACTAAGAGTAGATTAAGATTAGATTAAATGTAGTTGTCCAATCCAGGCTGTTTTTCAATAAATGTAAACACTTTCATGTACCAATGCATCATACATGACATGGCAATGAACTGCAATATTTACCTACCTATGTTTTCAGAGATTTTTGCAAGTGATAACACAAAAATTGGTTGACGTTTTGAAGCTATTCACTTAAATGGACAGTTTGAACTGATTCACAGAAATTAATCTCACTATTTTGACAGATTTATTACAGAGCCTGTCCTACCGGTCACAAAACTAGTTGTACTGTAGTAGTACTAAACTAGTAGTAATGATGCAGTCTTTAAGAATTAATCACTAAATACATTTTTTATTTTTTTTTCACCACAATGCTTATGGCATTGCTTAATTTGATATAGCCAGCAAAATCATTACCAACATGTTGTTCGTATTCAATTTATATATGCATATTTCTAATTATGCTAAGCACTAAAATATTTAATTGCTAGAAAAAACAAAAATTTTTCTTCTAAAAATCAGACTGGAAAATGAATGGAAAATCAGTTAATCAAAAGGTGTGGGAAAACTGGGAATTATTGGTTTCATTCTGTTTAAAATGTAGTCTTTTTTACATGAAATTCAGTATATTTTGATTTTGAGGTATTAAATATAATCACATTTATAATGAAAACACTCATGGAGAGACAAGATCATGTGATCAGGGTGTTTTTGAAAGGGGATCTTCAAAGAGGCTGGTAGTCAGTCTGTGGGAATCTGTTCTTGGAGCCGCTGGCAGAGCAGGCACTCCAGCAAGCTGAGAGTGGTTTCCTCTGATTGTTTTTCATGGATGTGCAGATATCACACTTCCCCTTTCTGTAAGCACTGATCTAGGAGCAGTGCTCCCACTCTTAGTCTACCAACAACAAGTAGAACATCTGACCCTGGATATGACTTTATTAATTACAAAGAAGTTCAGGATCCAGACAAAGGAAATACTTTTGGTCTTGTGGCTGCATCCACTTAAAATGATTTTGTTTTTCTCTGTAAATATGCCAAAGTATTTGTTAGTTAGAGTGGTCAGCAAAACTTTTCTTTTCATGTAAATGGATTTCCCTTGAGAACTCTATGCAACAAACTCTTCTCACTTCTGATGGCTGGTTTAACCGGCACTTTCACAATGGAGCTTTTGGTCTGTTTGACATCAGAGATTGTTTTGTTTGGTTGGTATGAAACCAGTTTTCCAAAAGCTGGTGTTCACCAGTGAACCTAAACTAGGTGAAACGCAGGTCAAATTCATCTTAATGTTCAAAACAGTTTTATTTTATTCTCATTGGTCCACCTCAGTTTGATTCACCAGCATCTGGTAATATTCTGTCCTAGATTTGTTGCTATTTGACCTGCTACATTGTTGTCAGGGTGAAAGCCAATGATTTAGAGATCAAGTTACACTATACCTTTAATAAACAAACACCAGTCTCTGTGTGGTATGGCCTGAAACGGATGATTGTTAGCATGTAAACACAGTCTGTATAGATGGAGGTGGGTGGATGCAGGTACCTCTGAAGAAGGATTGCTTGTGTGTGTATTCTCTGTCGAGTGTCCAGGGTGGAGATTTGGTCTTTCTATTGTGACATTGAACCAAACCCACCTCACACTCATAGACAGGTCAGAGGTTTTGGGTGGCTGGTCAAAGGAAGGGCAGATGGAGAAGGTTTTTTCCTCTTGGGGTTTTTGGATAGCAGCTACTCTGACAATAGGCAAAATCTTTTCTTTAGCAAAGCCTGACTGGAAATGGCAAACTCTGTCAACCTAAAATAAATAATCATCTCCATCCTGGCCAATGACACTGCTACATGCACAGCAGCATGAAATCAGCTTGTATAGACCAGTTATAGACCGGTGTGTCTTGTATTATGTGTGTTGAGATAGATGAGATAATTTAGTAAATAATTGGTCCCAGAGAGTGTACATTATCAAGAAGAAGAAGGGGCCATATATCGAACCCTGAGGTACCCCAAGTGGGTTTCCGGTGTAATTAGGATGTTTTCTTACTGTTTGTTTTTCTGGGTCAGAACCTTATGCCTAGTGCCATGAGCCAGACTTAGGAAGAAACTATTCTAATTTCACTGAAGTGACTCAATAACACTAGTGTAAATGTTTCCTTAGGCACTTCTCCCTTACAGGATACCATAAAGGATATAGCCATAAGGTCAGACTCAGACAAGTTGAGTGTATGGAGAATGATAGGTTCGCTCCCAGAGAGAAGGAATATACTCTACTCTGTCTGGAGTTGAGTTAAAGACATAATAGGGCTTAGTTGTGGGACATGTTTGTCTATTCAATAGCTCTGATACAATTCTGCTCGAGTTCAGTAATACACCACCTGCTACCAGAACAAGAGTGCAAGTTTATTATTGACTCATGAACACACACTGTTTGTTTTGATTTATGTCATATGTGGTCTTGTAGCCTAGAACTTGGCAAGCTTGACAGTGAGGTTGATCATTTGCAGGCCATTTAGTCTAATATGGGTGAACTTTGGACCCGACAGGATGAAATGAAGCTGTGAACGGAAATGTTTTTCACCTTGTTGAGAAAGAACTTTCATTTTTGTGGAAGCTGGAATTTGTCTTGTCAAGCCTTTATACCTTAGCACAGATGTGACTTGTGTCATACAGTCACCATGTGGAGATCAGTCCACTGTAATATGTGCAATTCCTGGACAGGAAGTTCACTAGGGAATGTGTAAATATTTGTTGTCAGAGGGTTTACTTTTAAGTGCATTCTAGTAAACTGTTGGCCAAGACTGTTGTATAAGAAAACCCACAGAGAACATAGTCATCACAACCCATCTACCATATGTCTATACAGTAGACTACACAGTGTTTTCCAACCCTGTTTGTAGAGGCACGCCAACTTTTTGGATGTCTCCCGTATCTGACTCATCCATTTCAGGTCTTGGAGTCTCTGCTAACAAGTTTAGTTGAATTAGGTGTTTGTTTTGAGAGACTTGAAAATAGGGTGTTGGCCTGTTAGTTTGCCAAAAAAGAACAGAGTTAAACAACAGAGTTGTATAAACTACCATACATCTAACCATATATTTTCCAAACCGCTAGAGTCATGATGATGCTGGTGTCTATCCCAGTATCACGGGCTGTAGACAGGTACCACTTTTCCACCAGGGCTGGTGCCGGAGCCAAAGCCCAATTGGGAACCAGGCTGCGCTTTTCCACTCCAAAAAATCCTGGGTTAGTGCCCAGATCCTGGTTCCAAACCGGCCCCGGAACCTTCCTTGTATCGAACAAGGGAACCTATGACGTCAGTATGCGGAGCTTCCTAAAGGCCGCAGTTTGAAAGCCGCCATTTTTAAAAGCTGTCCGGATTCAGGTAAATTAACAGCAGTAACACAACAAATAAATATGTCAGTTCAGAAATGGTCGGCACAAGAGATCAACACTCTCCTTCCGCAAGAGATAACAAGCGATTGTGGTCACATGTTGGTGACGTAGAGGGTTTCAGCTTTGGAAACGTGACTCCAGACAAGACCAGACTCTGACTCAAGTCCATCTCAAGTCCTAGATGATGTTTTTAGGACCATGTGGAATTGATCTGGACTTGGACGAGCTGGTCATAGAAAATATGGTCTTGGACTCGGACTTGAGACAAACTTAAGCCTGACTCCGGATGACACTGGAAAACACCCAGAGGACATTTAATCCTGCTCCTGGGGGGGCCATTGTTCTGCAGAGTTTAGCTCCAAACCTAATTAAACACACCTAAACCAACAAATCAAGGTCTTCAGGATCACCAGAAACTTCCAGGCAGGTGTCTTTTGGCAGGTTGGAGCTGAACTCTGCAGGACATTGGCACTCCATAAGCAGGATTGGACACTCCAGCACAGGATGGATGGTCAATCCATCACAGGGCTAACATACACACTTACATATTCATAGTCTTGTCATGGACTGTGGGAGAGACTGGAGCTCCTGGAGGAAACCCACACCAATACGGGGAGAACATGCAAACCCAACGCAGAATAGCCTCATGGCTAAGCTGGGGCTCAAACCCCTTGGACTGTATTTTCAAGTATGTTAGCAATGTAGGGGTGACAGAAAGGTCATTGATGACAGGATTGTAGAATTGTATATGATTCATAAGCTTGTCACATTCTAAACACTTTGCTAAATGCTTGCCTAGTCAAAGCAACATACCTGCATAGTATTGGGTACAGTCATTTGAATATGCAAAGATAATAGTTAAGGCTGGTTTTGGGCTTTATGATTCATTGTGTCTATTATGTTATGTAATTTTCTGAGCAATCCTTTATCAGGGAATCACCAGTCAACAAGAAGTGTTTGACAATAAATTGTTTCTTAGACACACTGCATTTTTATACATATAAACTATATGTTTTATTTAGTTCAATTCCACTCATCTGCATTTCTGCTAGTGTTGCAATGTATAGAGTTCTCAATTGCATGAGAGTCAGGAAACACACTTCAGATATCAGATCAGCTTCTCCTTTAACATCAAATCAGCTGAATCAGTTTAAAAAATACGATTTACAGCTGTGAGAAAATATTCATGGACACTTTGGAAACTACAGAATTGGCTTGTATGGCTGCGCAAAATATGATCTACTCTTTGTCTGGATGAAATGTTGTATAATATATATGCTATAAGTTCACTTGGCAACTATGACCGCAGACAGCTATTTGCTGTGTAAGTATTATGCATGCAAAAATGGTCTCATACATTTTTATTCTTTAGTTCTAATGTAGCATAAAAAGCTAATTTTCTGGTTGGTCTGTCTGATGTGCATTTGCAGGGTATAATAATTTTGACAATAAGACAAAATGAAAAGGGAAAGGTTTTCCATTGGTGATCCATTTTTCCAGGTGGTTTCTTTTGTCTTTTGATATTTTTCCATTGCATATCTTGCTTGGATAGCCTGTTTCAGATCACAGCACATCATGTCTGTGCTTTTGAGGTCAGGACTCTGATTTGGACGTTGTGAGTACAGTATATGTAATTTTCTCCATTTAGGCGTGAACAGAGATTTACTTTTGTATTTTGGATATTTTTGACTGATTCAACCTAAGCTGTATTTCATTCAGACACAATTCATTGGGCGCCCATTAACTGCGAGTAGAAAAACAACCCAAAATATCTACTAACTCCCTCCATGTTTCAGAGTTCGTAAGAGCTTTTGGTGTTGGCAGTTGCAGTGATTGTGTCGGATTGGCAGGGCTGATCTCAGGTCAAGGCCAGGGTTGTGTACACAGGATGTTCTGTCGAAGCCAAACCTTGGTTCCTCCCATTTTCATTTCAATGGTTCCTCCTCACGAGATGGACAGGCTTTTGTGATTGCAGAAGATTCCTCAGATTCCATGCCCTCTCTGAGATTCCTCCGCATGGGACGCACAACACATCCTCTGTTGAATTGCTGATGTGGCCGGTGGCCCGGCGTGCATTAGGGATAGAGCAGCGGAGAATATACTGGCAAAAATTCAATGGCATCAGTCATTTAATTCAGCTTAGATGATTTATAAAAATTGTGATACGGTTTAGTAACATTATCAGATTGCTGCGATTTAATTAAATAAAAATAAGTGTGGCATAGTGTTCATTTACACGTGAGCAGCTCATGATCTGGTGTTTCAGCATCTCACAGTAAACTCTAGTTACTCCACGTAAACCCAATCTCTGGACGAGTTTGGGTCTCTTATAACATGCATCTGAGAACACATTGAGGCTCAGCCATTTCAACAGATTAGAAATGAGAGGCATTTATAAATCTGTTACCCACAAAGGAGAAGCTTCACTCGCTGTGGGTTTGTGCCAAAATAAAAGCTTGATGGTTTAACAAAAAATATATATAATGAAAGGCATAAATGTTACTATTGTATATTTAGTCTGTAGAATAAAATATTTTTTTAGTAAATAAATGTTTTGTAAAAAAAAAAAGTAAATAGTATTATTACAACAGTAATAATGTTTCTTGTAATAATGATAATTATTATTATTTTGTAGTCATATTGAATGTGTTGATAACTCAAGTGGAGAGATTTTTTTAACTGATATTTAGTGCATGTCAAAGCAACAGCATGTTAAATATGTTACATCACAATTCAAATGGCAATCATAATTTTTATCAGAAAAATCACACCAAAATTTCACCAGATCATTCAGCCCTAAAAGAATGGCTCCCTAAAAGTGAATGGATGGCTAGACCAATGGACGATGCAGTTCTGTATATTAAACTGTAAGTGTGCAGTTTTGTCATCTGCCGCTTTAAATGCTTGAGCTCCTTAAAGATGTGTGGATTCTGATTGGCTGTCAATGTTTTTATCATTCTTTAGCTAGAAAAAAAAAATTCCGAAAGGGATTCCAATGATATCTTTCTTCTGTGTCGTTATTGTTATAGTTGTGTTATGGACTGACACGGAAGAGAAGAAATTGTTAAATAAAGTCATTATTTTTGTTTTCTTTGCACACAAAAAGTATTCTTGTAGCTTCATAACCACTGACTATTTTAACAATGTCCTTACTATACCTTTCTGGGCCTTGAACGTGGTAGTTGTGTTGCTGTCTATGGAGGTTCAGAAAGCTCTCAGATCTCATCAAAAATATCTTAATTTGTGTTTTGAAGATGAATAATTAGAGTGAATAATTAATGACAGAAGTTTCATTTTTGGTTAAACTAACCCTTTAAAACGTTGTAGTTATAGTTAAGATTATAATTATCAACCTTGGTGTGAACAGGCCTTAATTCTTTCCAAACAGACCTATTTAAGTCAAAATTTCAAAATATATATCACAGAAAAACAAAATACGTAACATATAATTTTTTGATATCAGGGATATATACATTATGTAACCAAATGTACACTCTATGTACACAAAATGTACACAAAAATGCTGGGTTCTTTCAACCCAACTTTGGGTCAAATATGGACTAACCCAGCCGTTGGGTTAAATTTTTACATTAAAAATGTTTAACCCAAAAGTTGGGTTAGTCCATATTTGACCCAAAGTTGGGTTGAAACAACCCAGCAGTTTTTAGAGTGTAACAACGTTTCACTGGTGTTTTGCGTTTTAACCACATTTACACAATCCACTG
>NW_015511492.1:9175-10097 GCF_001515645.1 Sinocyclocheilus grahami | reverse complement strand
AAAAAAAAAAATCTTATTGACCACAACATTTTGACCTGCTAGTGATAAATGCATACATACAAACACATACATATACTGTAGGTTTGCAAACGTTATTAAAAATCAAAGCAACCCATCTCGCTAAGCCTGAAGAAATAATGTCCTCAGAAATACTTTGGTGTTTTCTGAAACTAAATGTAGAACAGCACGCCCACATACAGTATAGTTAAGCGTGTGTAGACTGGACAACTGTGAGGATAACAAGACCCTCTTGGCTCAAATCAGCCGCGTCTGGGGTGCGTGTGATGACAGGCAGCTGTCACAGAGTTTGCATTGCCTGTCACAAGAATGCAGTAACAACTTACACAGATATCAAATGCACATGTGCAACTACAATGAAAGTGTTCTTTATAAATGCATCAGTCTCTGCTAAATGAGAATCAAGTACCTTATTGTTTAAAGATCACATGCAAAAATCAGTTTAAGGATTTACAGTATAGGAATGCTCACATTTCCTAACAATGTGAATTTATGTATTCAATACAACAACACTCTGGAAACAAGCTTGTCTCTTTTTTTTCTGTACGAAATGTTTATTTTTTGTTACTTTGGACTACAACACTGTACTTTTATTTAAAAGAGATGTTTAGCTGTACATAGTGTATTGTGTTTCAATAGGTTTGAGGTGAAATTGTGACAGTTGGGTCATTCATTGTGAGCTGTGTCAGTATCTTGGACTTGGTATTTACCAAGTAATTGTTTTAGTCTAACGTGAAATTGATTTATCATGGTGTAAACACAGCCATTCATTAAGCTTGTTTGAGCTACAGTTATAAGTTTGAAGTCATAAAGCTAAATTTCTTGCACATGTTTTTAAAGTGTCTATAACTTATATTGTAGATGTCACCGAAAACTATTGTGCTTTCAGAAAAGAAAAAAAAAA
>NW_015511492.1:6940-7757 GCF_001515645.1 Sinocyclocheilus grahami | reverse complement strand
GTTCTGTTAAAAATTGAGTTGAAGTGGTAAAAGATAGAAGTAAAAAGTGGTTTAAATGATAATTTTTAGACATTTTGATGTGATGGCAACAAAGCAGTACAATTGGTTACTCTGTAATTTTACACAGAAAAGGTTAAGTGTTTCTTTCCCCTCTAAAATCATGTTCACAAACATTGTTTAACGTCTTACTATTGAAACAGTGAGTACTTCGATTTGCACCATTCACTTCTATTGTAAGTGCCTCGCTTTAAATCAGATTTTTGCTCTATTTTTGAAAGAAAAGCAGAGACAAGTCAAAATGATTTTTTATAGTAATCAACATTATGCTGAGTTCTGAACCTGGAATATTCCTTTAGGCATTCCCGCTGACTTCTCTTAAGATCTTACAGTGAATCAAATCACAACCATTCAGTTCTGAAAACTTCAAACTGAACAAACACCAATCTCTGCTGATGTCACATCACGCACCACTGTGAGATTAATATTTAGGCCCAATCCCAATTCTATTTTATACCCCTTCCCCTTGTCCTTTGAAACAGAGTGTCAAGGGGTAGGGGTGAAAATATTCCCCTAAGAATTGGAACACCACTACTATACGTCACACTTCATCATATGTCGTCTAGCTCCTACAATACACACACATATACAGGTGTGCATTAGAGCCTTTAATTACCATTCTATATATAATGCGCTGCTTACTGATACACACACACACACACACACACACCAGATATTGCGCAGCTCACACATCCAGGAGCAAAGAAACTTGTTGACGCTGCCCCACGACTTTTATTAATAACAGTTTAAATACTGAATT
>NW_015511492.1:4798-5743 GCF_001515645.1 Sinocyclocheilus grahami | reverse complement strand
TATGACCAAAGTTTTTTAGCCAAACAAATTATTTTTTTTAAAGTTCAACAAGAGTTTAAAAATGATGTATATTAGTGGAAAAATGGGCTGAGAACATTTATGAATGACAATTTTCTTTTGCCCAAAACTTGCCATTAATGTGAAAGTTTAATGATGTTTGTGTCAAGGAGGATTAAACTGGAGTCTGGCTCTAAGACATCGCTGGTAATTTGTGTTTACTGAGTCTTCAGGCGATTAACGGTGGCTAAACCAGGCTAATTCTTAGTTTGTTCTGCAAATAGGATATGAAAACATTTGAGAAAGTTAGTTTTTGCTGGTTACCTCTGGTATCTTGCCGAGTGTTTCTGTGGGAGACTTTTAGCTTTGTTTTAAGTCTCAGCCTGAGGCCATTACAGCCTTAAGGCATGATGGGAAGATTTTCAGCTCTATAAAGTCAGAGTGACAGATTCATTAAAACCAATCAGTTTGGTAGCACACAGGCACATATTGTACACACACGCAGACCAGAACTGCTGTAAATGTTTCCAAGAATGTTCTTTGAGAAATACAAAGGTGAATATGAATATATTTGAATAGCATGTGAGGTAAATTTCCATTTATCTCCATGATGAGTTCCTCAGAGCCCCTAAGACTTCATCTGAATGCAGCTGTCAGGTCTCTGCATTCATACCGCTGTAGCGCTTTTCATGAAGTATCAATTATCACCCATGCCTACTTCTATTAATATGCAAGCAAAATGGAAACAATGGCTAAGACAAGTTTGAGAAGAAACAAATAGCTTTTTTTCCACAAAACATCACTCTGTGCCATTATCAAGTACAGTGATTTTCTAAAGTCAGACTCCATTAACAATGACTGAGGGACTTACTGAACAAACTGTTCTGTATAAGTCCTGCAGAAAGTATATATACATGTATATTTTTTCAAATAAATATATACTATATA
>NW_015511492.1:2038-3558 GCF_001515645.1 Sinocyclocheilus grahami | reverse complement strand
AAAAAAAAAAGTAAAATCACAATGTTACTCACTTGAACATTTATAATAGAGCTCTAAAATTCACAATTACCGCATGCTGTCTTAATGTACTAAAACAACCCATCATTTCTCTCAAACAGTGTTTACAGACAAAAACATGAACACAATCAAAAAAATTGCATCATTGTATTGTATTGACCATCACCATCTGGTCAGTTTTTGAAGGCAACTTGTATGTCTCTATATATCATCCTGTGTGCTTGGTTTGGTGGTGGAAGAAAGTAAAAAATAATGAAGCAGGCAAATTAATTTCAAATGCATTTCTTCTAAGCATTGCACTCACTAAATATTTGCTTGATTATGTCTACACTACTTGGACAGATGCAAAATGATGTCTAAACATAAGACCATTATTTATTTTTTTTTGCAGTGTAAAGTGCTCTTGAATTTGTTCTAGATTATTAAACATGCCATTATGATGATCTGAAAGCATTTCTGATACACACAGACTGCTTTAGGTTTCAGACACAACCGATATGTTGATGAAAACAAGATGCACGTTCAGTGTCAGCCAGTGCATTCAATACAGCAGTCAATGCATATTTACCTAAAACTTCAAACCTTTGCTGCAAAACTATCACTAGTATTTCCTTCAGGAAATGTAAAATCTAGTTTCCAAATCATATGCATCATTATGAAGTTGCAGTTGACTCGTAGTGACTGGGGATCTGCCAATCCTTCAATCACCATCACCTCGGCCCACGTCCAGGCACAGAAACAGCGCATGTGGCCAAGAGGAGGGACGAGAGAACAGAGTTCAGAGGTTCATCACCGCTGCCACGAATCAATCAGCGGTATGTCTCACAAACTGAGCTGCTCCCTCTGTCACAGACATCCTTCACTGCTTGCACATTTCTGTCAGCAAACTGACTGTCAGCATTTTTTAGTTGAATTAATATACAATATTTCCATACGATATGATAAATTATTTGCATCCTCATTAATTCCGATCACATTTAAAGCCGACAAGCAATTCTATGAAATGGGCGCATTTTTCACTTTGGAATTTCTTTCATATTTTAAACATTTTATCATAAATGTAATGTATTTAAATGCTATTAAACTGCACTGTGCCATTTTAAGCTAAATTAATAAATAAATAAAAAATGTATATGCTGGTGTCACTTTGGAATTTCTTTAATTTGAAATTTTGTAATAATTTTATCTGGAAAAAAAATTACATCTTTAAGTGCTATTAAACTGCACTGTGCCATTTTAAACTAAATGAATGAAATACAAATATTTTGGTGATATGGTGCCCCCGTTGTCAAGGTTATGACTTTCAGTAGCATTTATGAATCAGTAAACCGATTTTTGCATAAATAGTCATGAAAAAGCAAAGCTGAAAACCAAACACTGTTTTCTGTTCTGATAGGAATCTTGTCAAGCATGGAAAAAAAATACAAATGAGAGTAGAACCTGCCAGCATTTAAAATTATATATATGTGTGTATATATATGTGTGTATATATATGTGTGTAT
>NW_015511492.1:0-426 GCF_001515645.1 Sinocyclocheilus grahami | reverse complement strand
TATTCTACATCCCTAATCCTACCCAAAACCTAAACTTAACAACTATTTTTCTAACTATTAATAAGTAGCAAATTAGGTTGTAGTTAATGGTTTGATAATGGAGAGAATTGGACCTTAAAATAAAGTTCAAGTTTGTCATTTGTGTGACCAGGTATTCATAATGTACATTGTAATGCATTACATCTTTTCATAAATAACTCTAACCTAAGATAAAATTCATTATAATACTTGAAAGTTTGCTTGTTGTGTGTTTTAATGCATTATATTTTCTAAAGGTGTAACAATGAAATAGATAAGTATTATACTGATTATAACTGTGGTTACATGATCATGAGATCATACAATCCATTATAAGGTGCATTACAAGGCACAATGAATGCATTAAAACTACTTTCATAATGCAGTTTATACATACATATACATACA
>NW_015511491.1:9023-10098 GCF_001515645.1 Sinocyclocheilus grahami | reverse complement strand
CCCCCCATTTTCAAAAATGAAATTCAGGCCCTGAATAAATGTCTATAAATCCTGATTGGAGCATCACTATAAATAGATATAAATGATAAAAAGATGGCTTTAAAACGATCGGTATCCGTGATCGGTATCGGCAGATACGGCTTTCTGTGATCAGCCTCAAAAATCCTGATCAAAGCACCCCTACCTTTTATGACCCACAGTGGGGGGAAAACATCTGTACACTTTACACTGGAGAAAAACATGGATTATCATATGTTTACTTAAAATTTCTTTAGAGAGAAGTATTATTTTTTCCTGTTTATGCCCAAAATAGGACTGAGTGCGCATAACTGAGCCCTAAACACATATAATGTCTGTTTCATTCATACTGGACACCAGAGGGTGCCCTCTCACAGAAACTCTAAATATGCATCACAAATGTGATGGAGCTCATAATGCTCCAGGAAATCCCTAATATGGACAAAGGTATCTAGCTATCACTGTGATTGAATAAAAAGGAAATAGAAATGCTTGAACTGATCTTGGGTATTTTCATAATTTTAAAAAAGTAAATTTATAATCCAGTGCTAATCGACAACCCTTTATTACAGTATAGAACATATTCTCTACCTTTGCGATTCAATATTCGCATTAAATTTACAAAAAAATTAATCAGTGGAATTAGGAGTGACCACGAATAGTCGAAGATTCGATGCTTCAATAGGATGAGCCTGATTCGACTACCACAAAACAATGATCATGCTATTTTGGCTATACGGGGGTGCTCAATGTCGGATTTCAACAACAGGTTTTCTCCCAGTAAGTTAATATACAGCTTATTATGATAATGCTGTAAATGAGAATGTGAAAAAGAAGGTTTTAATAAATATTTTTAACATGCGTGAATAAATCCAACCACTGCTGTGACGGATTTAAGTTTCGCTTTCCGTGATCCATGACCGACAGAGGAGCGCCAGGGATTTAAATCTTTAACAACACTCAAATTCACACAGGCAGAATGAAAGACTGGATTTTTCGATCAGGTAGGGCACAAAATTTCAAAACATTTCAGCTGGTTCTAATTTGATTTTTGGAC
>NW_015511491.1:4729-5949 GCF_001515645.1 Sinocyclocheilus grahami | reverse complement strand
AAAAAAAACACTTACCTTCACACCAACTGCAACATCGCTTGCAATGCTGTAGAGAGAAAATATTAAAATGCCTATAAATTCTGGGCAGTTTGTTCTGTTACACTGTCGAAATCACAAACACATTGATGTCACGACTGAACACAATGTCATCAATAACGTACACTAATTTCTCATTTCACGTTACAAATATTACAGAATAATAACACAAGACAAAATGTAATATTTTAAGGAACACTTAAGTGTGGTCAGTATTGTCAGCAGTTTGTTATAGGAGGCTTAATAATGCTTGTATAAACCTGAGTTGAAAAGCAAAGTATGCATAATAAAGTCGTATTCAGTAACGACAAATTAATATTCCGCTCGTGGAGGGAGTGACCGTTACATTTCAAACAAAGGAAATCGGACGCGCCCGCCGCGAAGCAACAGTACCGTTAGCCGCGGTGCTACACTACATTACACGTCCCGGTTGATAATATAATACGAAACAATTCACAGACTAATATTAAATTATTCAGAACGCTGCTATTTGATATTCTGTATACACCTATTTAGAGGTCAAATATGATCTGCGGGGCTCGTATGCGTTTGTTATTATTAGCCAACATTGGTTTATGCATCAACAGTCTGCGCGAGCGGCCTTGTCAGAACGCTGAAGATTGCCCTTAAACTCGTTTCAGAATGAACTCAAGCTACTAAAACTGCATTTGTTCTCTCTCTTATTCTATAAACAACGCAGTCTTACCCGTCCATTGCAGGGAAAACGTTCTTCACGGTGTGATACCGATCGCAGGAGCAGAGGAGCCTTGGCTTCAACACACGCGCGTAACTACGCAAAATGGAGGAGAGTCTGTGATTCACGGAGTCACCCGAACACAGCCGAGACACATCCGAACCGACGAGCAGATAGCCTACTCAGAGTCAGAGCGATCTGGAGGGGGACTGATATTAAAAGTTCATCATCTAAAACAACAATAAGAAAAAAAAATCATCGTTTTCTGCAGCATAGACAGCTACATTGTAATTGTTATCAAAGACTTCCACCCTTATGGAAACCCTGGAAACAGGGACATAGCATCTGGGTATGCACATGCATAAGGGCCCGGGCTGAGTGTGAGGGTTTGAGGTTGGTAGCTACCGAGTTGAAAAGACTGCATCACATCTGTATCATATCTAGCTTCAGCAACACCTGCACATTTTAATAATTTTCTTTCATTTTAATT
>NW_015511491.1:3222-4101 GCF_001515645.1 Sinocyclocheilus grahami | reverse complement strand
AAGAGTGGAAAAACACATTTATTGTTTGTATTTCATGATAAAATTGACAGAATTTAAAGGTTACAATTTGTGCTATATTAAAAGTATCAAAACACTTATTGTGATTTGTGGGTGGCTGGCACGCAACAAATAATGAATAGACTTGAATACGTTAAATATTTCCAAGCATTTATACCATCAATAAACATCTTGTGAATAGTAATGTAATGTGATTTACCTCAGAAAAGTCAACATAAGGAGCGCTGGAGCCCACATTAGCCTGTACAAATGTTGTTGCATATGGGACTGGGGCTGACTTGATACGCCACTGATTTCCACACTGAAAAAAATTATACTACTTTTTTTTTAAGGCAAGTGGTTGCAAACAATTTATTTTAGCTACATTTAAAAAAAAATTTGAAAGTTAGTCAACTGAATTTGTTTATTTAAATGTACCTCAAATAAAATGATTGCAACCCCTTACCTTAAAAATAATTTTTTTTCAGTGCATATCATTAAACACAGGCCTATCACTGGTCCACAGAAGTCCAGTCCGTGCAAGATTTATTTGCTTTTGTATTCCGTCTACTATATTTTCAGGTTTATGTAAACGTGCACTGAAGTCTTTGGATGCTGCATCACATCTTGCCGGATTTGCATCATGATTCTGACGTGTTTAAAATCAAGACGACAACACAAGAATCATTCTGTTTCAGTTCTGAGTTTATTGCACTTCACTGAATGTAATTTTGAACTCTTTGGAATTTATTTTCTTCGTTACTTTGAATATGTATTTGATTTTAATCTACTTATAAATATGGTTTATTGCAGGTGTTAAAGGGGTCATATGATGCAATTTCAAATTGTACTTTCTCTTTGGAGTGTTACAAGCTGTTCGTG
>NW_015511491.1:0-1045 GCF_001515645.1 Sinocyclocheilus grahami | reverse complement strand
ACAAGTAGTAGGAAAGAGGAGAAATAAAAAGCGATACTTATTGGAAGGCCTTTTATGCAAGACTTTGTAATTTATTTTAAGACTATATCTAATTTATTGCTGTCAGTATGTCAGGGCATCTTCATTCTGTAAAAAATATGTGTAATTTTTAAAGAAAAATGCCATAGTAAAAACCTGTTGATTGGTTAACTGTGAGGAAAAAAAGGTAAATGGTCACATTATATGAAATTTTCACAGTCCCTGTGTAACACATCACACATTTATTTTATTTGAATGGTTTTGTTTCTTCTTATTTTTGTTATAAATAATGTACTATAAGGTGTTTTGTACTGCATATTATGTTATTTAGTGAATATTTATTTTATTATTTTAGTATCATGTGCGTTAGCCTGATAGTGTTTTGTCTTTGTATGACCCTGTGCACCATGGCCACCCAGTGATCATGTGGCTTTCTTGTACCACCTGTATTATTAATGTTTATCAGAAAATCTTATGGTAAAAAAAAACGAAAACATATTTTGGGAGCTTAATTAGCTTGATATATTAACATTATATCACTTAATGAAATATAGGTCGTGAGATATACAGCCACACTCTAAGAAAAAAAAAGTTCAAACATCGTACCTTTAAGGGTACAACAGCTTGTCACGGCAATACCCTCAAAGGACACCTTTGTACTTTCTTTATCTATAAAGGGTGCATATTAGTACCTAATAATAGTAACTATTATTATTAGTAGGAATATGGACCCTTAAGGTAATATCCACTTTTATGGTACTAACATGCACCCTTTATGTACAAAGGTGTCCTTTGAAGGTATTGCCCCAGTAACAAGTTGTTGTACCCCTATAAAGGTAAATTTTTTGCACAGTTTTTCCGAACGTAATGTTTATTTAATTTCTAGTAACCACACCAGCCATTTTTACAGTAAATTAAACAGGATTTTTTTTTATAGTGTGCACTTCTTTGGAATGAAAAATAATGTTTTGTACATTATTGTACATGATGTTGCTAAAAAGAACATTATTTTGTGTATTTGGTGTAA
>NW_015511490.1:9489-10105 GCF_001515645.1 Sinocyclocheilus grahami | reverse complement strand
AAAAAAAACTTAGAATGCAAACTACACTATAATCTAAGCAGTGTTTGGAAAGTTACAACAAAAACTCTAATTGGAATCTTTTGGAATTATTTCATATTTTCTATTTCTTTTGGAAAACAAACCTATATTCAAGTTCATTTTGACTTTGGGGCATCAGTGTCTTATTATGAGGTTCAGTTTTAAAATGAAAACAGAATTCAGCAACTCAATAACTATAATCAATCAATGGTAATCGCTAAGTACAGTTACAAACAAACACCAAAGAAAGAAAGGCATCAGTATTCTTCGAAGACCACATTTATGTGATACTAAATCCGCAACAAATCTGGAATTTTAAGGCATGACCAAAGTCAGAGTGCTTTTCTGATTTTCTTGCATAGCAATGATCCTTCATTTATAGTTTACATAAATACTAGGAATACAACATGCAAAAGATTATGTGTGACTACATATGCATTTCCAGAAGGAAATACCAGTGTTGGTAAATATAAATCGATTTATGGCATATAAATACATGTAAGGACAACCAGGCTAATCACAATTCACAATGCAAATGCTCCACAGTACACTCTATTTTTTTAACCCAAATGCTGGGTTGAGCCTTTTGGGTCATTTT
>NW_015511490.1:7054-8282 GCF_001515645.1 Sinocyclocheilus grahami | reverse complement strand
AAGCGCTCAGTCAGTGTTCTGTGAGTGAAAATATATCTGTGCTAAGCATCCAACTCACACACTGGAGAGTAAAATCTGAGAATTTTAGACATCGGTTAATATTAGACATAATTTAGTCGTCCAGAGTGAAGATTTAGTCGCATATGCGAGTGATTTACTCGCAATGTAGAGGGTTGCCCCATATGTGTTCTGTCCTATATTTACCCAGCCCTTGGGTTAAAAACAAACCAAATTGGGTTGTTTTTAACCCAGTGTTTTTTTTAGAGTGTAGTCATCAGGGTATTTTTTTTTTATTATATTAAATTATAAAATTACCCCCTATTTAAAAAAGAGCACTGGTAACAGCTAAAATGTATCTACAAAACTCAGCCCGAAGGGAGTTAAAGCTAAGTGGTTTAGATCGAAAATTGCATAAGTTAAAAATGTAGGGGTTTACATCAAACCCTAACCACAACGTCGGACAAAGGAATGCAATGGCTGTAAATATGTAGTGTAAGAAAGAATGCATATAGATATAATAGTAATATCTCAGATATAACGGTAATACCTCTATGCTGCTGTCTCACCTAAGAGCCTCTCTTTGTGTTTCTGTCATTGCCTGGGGCGACAAGTGAAAGTGATGGGAATATTCTACTTACACAGACGCTACTCTATTCAGACAGGTAAAGAGCAGTCATTTCCCTTCCTGTCAATAGGTCAATTGTTACCAATTGCAAAAGCATGACAGTTAACGCTGCCCTAAGGCAGTGGGATGTTCGTATTTACATCAGACATGCACAAGACCTTCAAGACCTCTGCAATGTATTATGTTAATCACGAGTACCAATACAGTAAGAATGAGTGGGGGAAAAAAACAACAGATTAACACTGAAGAGGCATATCTAAACCAGAATATCATAACACCTTAACAATCATATGGCAACAACTTGGCAACCACCCACCTTTACACAGTGGGTTTTTACACAAAAAAAATTGGCCTGTTCTACAAGCAGTCCAACATACCACTAGTAACGCCAAGAACGCTCATACACATTGCTTTGTGTTGTTGTAGGATTGAAGGAAAAGTCTGCAAACTTACATTAACAATGCTTTTTTTTTTCTTACAGCATAAGTCTAAATTTATATTTGATATCACAATATAGAAAAGTCTCTACTGGAAAAGTTGCAAAAATGAAAAGAAAAGAAAAAAAAAAAACTACGTATGTTCTAGTAGAAGTTTCAAATAAAT
>NW_015511490.1:5257-5692 GCF_001515645.1 Sinocyclocheilus grahami | reverse complement strand
CACAGGGGGGAGATAAAAATGACCTCTACAGGGTGCCACGTTAGCCGTGTAGACACAACGATGGGGACACCGAGGGGGACCAAAGTTTGAGCAAGGAACAGACATATGGACGAGGACAAAAGAAACGCAGCCATATGCCATGTTCCAAAACTTTTTTTCCGGTTGAACCAATTAAGAAATGAAATGAATATTTCAATAATTTAATGACACATAAACATGTTTACAAATCTCTGATGCCTGTTAATGGACACATGATGTGCAGGGGAACAGATAAAAATGTCCAATGTTTTTTAGTCAGCGTTTTATTTTATTTTAAAATGATTATTTATGCAGTCCATATTTATTATTTATAAATGATTTATTTAGCCATACACTTCAGAACTTGGCCCCAAAAAAAGCATTTGTTATATTGGTGAAATGCTGTAAACTTATGTC
>NW_015511490.1:2366-3821 GCF_001515645.1 Sinocyclocheilus grahami | reverse complement strand
GTTTAGTCTCAATTTTATTTAGATTACATTGATGTACTAAAATAATTAAAACGAATAAATAAAAATGCATAAATACTATATAGACATTTGAAAGAAAAAAACAACAAACAATATAAAAAAACAATATCAAACAAAATTACAAAATACTAAAATATACTTTATAATTAATCTTTACTAGATACTAAAATACCCAAGCTACTCATGCTATTTTCAGCTGTACACGTGTAAACGAACCCAGTGCCTCCCTTCACTGTGAAACACGCAGTGGAATAGACTATACTTCAATGAAATTGCAGGCTTTGACTTGATAATTGTGATTTGATCCGATATTCCTTATTATTTCAGTTTTATTTCAATTAACTGTGCAGCCTCTTTTCTTTATTTTAATGTTACATTTGATTTAATCAATTATTAGCTTTTCATCAACTCATGAACCGCCAGCAGTCCCCTCATGAACCCTCATTTGGGAAACTGTGCTATAGGCAAACACGCCACTCACACATCCTAGTGTGTGCTCTTTGGCAGGACAGAGCGGGCTAATTCCATTTTACCACTCAGACAAACAGCTCACAGAGGCCCGGAATGCAGGACATGAGTTTATTAGATATCTGCCCCTTCTCTCCCCTCAGACGACAAAGAATAAAAACAAAGCTATAAATGGTCACTCATCACACACCAGTCTACACACAATGGCATCTGCAATTTGCGTCTTTCCACAAGACAACTGTTGGCTTTCACAAATGTTAGGAGATGTTCAAAACCTAATGATGTCAGGCTGACAATCTACTGAGATCAAATCAGATTTTGAAGCACCAGAGAATGAATAAGTTACGCAAGTCGTTGATGAAATTGCCATTGAAAAATAACATGAAGCTTTACTTAAAACTTGGCTTGAGATTGCGGTACAGATTAGGTTAAGCGGTGAACAAAAATTGACTGCTGAAAAGAAGAGGGGAAAATGTTGTGCCACAGCACAAGGACAACAAACTATCAACAGTGTGTGCTGCAAGGATGGGTGGCTGATATCTCTATGGCTAATATTTAATGTTGGCAGCCTCCAGCTGCCTGATAAAGACTGAGACATGCCTGTCCGATCACACTTCTGTGACTTATCTGTACTTAGTGCAGCAACCCCGCTTCAGATAGGTGGTCAGCACCTGTAATAGCTCACTTTTGTGATGAACTTTATAGTATTCGTTAAGTAGGAGCCCTATGTTTGCATTACAACTTCAGATGCAGGTCAAGGGCGAATTATAAAGAGAGAGGCCTAATCCATAGTGTAGTAATATCCATGGGATAAAGCAGAGTTTGATATGACTTGAAATGATAACAAAAGTACACAAAGTACACAAAAATAAAATACATTTTATATATATATATATATTAGTGGTTCAACGGATCACAAATCTCACCGTGGGGCTTGGTCCGTACGGATCAACTACGATCCGTTTAACC
>NW_015511490.1:0-531 GCF_001515645.1 Sinocyclocheilus grahami | reverse complement strand
TTTTTTTCTTTTTCTTCTTCAATAAATCAGTGCTATTGGTCACCCTTTATGTCTGTCTGTCGGATTTACAAATATTTAGCCAACGAAAGGTATTAAAAATAGCTTGTGACTTAGGGTGACCAGGCGTCCCGTTTTCCCAGGAAAGTCCCGTCTTTCAGCTCTATTTTTAGTGTCCCGACTTATTACGAAAATATCATGTTTTGTCCCGTATTTCAAAATTAATTTACGACTGGGTGATCAGAGCGTTCGGTCACGTGAGAACAGCCTAATCAAAAGGTAACCAAGCTCGTTGTAGAACAAAATTACCATCCAATTACAACTCGTTAACGATTAACTTGCAGTTAGTGAAGGCGGAATCAAGCTGAATGACACACACCAGTGTGCGCGATCCCAGTTCTCTCAGACAGAGTGCGGTCAGTTCTCCTAATCTCCTTGCACCTGAATTGTCAAATAAACACACAGTTGTCAAAATGTCCATCGTATGTGGAGTAAATACAGTCGGTTATGGCTTAAGTGAATGTAAACAGGTGG
>NW_015511489.1:8032-10115 GCF_001515645.1 Sinocyclocheilus grahami | reverse complement strand
TCTCTCTCTCTCTCTCTCTCTCTCTCTCTCTCGCTTTGCTCTTCTTGTGTATTTTCCCTGTCCCCTTGTTTTTGACCCATCTCCCCACTCCCATTTTATGGCTAGACACTTTCTCTCTCTGTCTCTGTCTGATTTTTTGGTACTTCACTGAAACAGACACATTTTCCTCGCATTTCCTCAAAGACACATTTTTCTCACATTTTTTCCCTCCTCCTCATGCTTTTAAAGTGAGATTGGTTTGTATGATAATGTCTTTTGATCCAATCAATCACTAATTGTCTCTTCTTTCTCTTGCTTTTTTTTAAAGATTAATTTTTGGCTTTTTTGCCATTATTGTTATAGGACAGTGTAGATGAAACAGGAAATGAAGTGGAAGAGAGGGGGGGATTGGGAAAGGTCCTCAAACCTGGATTTGAACTTGGGACACAAGTAGAGCAACGGTGAACTGCCCACAAGGCTATTGGTGCCAACCTTTCACTTGCTTTTAAAGAAGAACGTCTGCGATGGCATTTTCTTCTGGCCACAGGCCATGATGTCATAGCTTCCCAGAAATCTTCTGGATCAACCTCCTGCTAAACAACAAGAAAACAAAGTGTAAAGCTCAATTTTGTCACTTTTCTTTTCAGTTCTTTGAATAATATGTTTGACAAATCATATACATTTTCAGACTGCTTTTTGCTCAGTTGTACAAACAAACAAAAAAAACTAAAAAAGTTGAATATAAGCTTTGAATACAACAACTCATTTAATTTGCTCACCGTATTTCACTATGTATTTCAACCACCAGACAGGCACACACCCTGCTGCTTGCAAAATCTTCCGTGATGTGATTAGCTTCCGGAAAAAAACATTGTTCATCAAGACAATCCAAAAAGTGTTCCAGGGTTCTTTTGATCCAACATCCAAGACATGCTTCAAAGCAAGCCGTCTCAATGCATCCCATGCATTTTTAATAGAATCTGAACTGCGGTGGAGATTACAGCAAGAAACAGCAACCTACGATGAGGTGCTTTAGATAGGGAGATTTTGTACTGGGAAATTATGCATATTATATCATAACTTCATAATCCTTCATAAACATGCATATAGATGAGCAAAACTTTCAGGATTAGGCCTGGAATGAGCCAAGGATATCTCAACGAACACTATCAAAACATATCTGTATTTTTATTTTTCAAATCTAATCCCTGTCACTAGTTTCAGATCATTCCACTAATTAATTGAATCAAAACACTATTAAAGAGTTACAGTGAAGTAAACATCTGAATGTCTAATCAACCAGAATGATCTCTTACATCCACAGGTCTAACAAGCAAAGTAAGATATTTAACATTATTCAACAGGTACCTCCATTTCTCTAATCTGATTGGCTGTTCCAAGAGTGCTTACAGCGTGGGACTGTTTGCATGTTTGCCTGTTCCAGACAGACAAGAGGAGAGGAATTTACAAAGTATTAAACAACTTATTTTGCAGGTTACATTTATAGACCAGCAGGTGACAACAAATTAACGTTTGAGTAGGACATTGACTCATTTACTCAACCAACTCGACCGTTCAAGTTCAAACCGTTAAAACACACTAATTCATTTAGGAAAGAACAAATCACTGCCATGAGTGAGTCATTGAATCATTCACTCGACTGATTCATTCAGAAACAGCTTCCTCAGTTTCTTGGCAGAACACAAATAGACCAAGTAACTGGCAATACTGCATCTAAATGTAAGTTACCAAATGTTTTTGCTTATGGAACTGTTGTATAAAAGCAATATCAAACCAGTGACGTAATATTTTAGCCACAGTTCATGTAAAAGCAATGTGTTTCTTTTGCAAACTAAGACTGGTCGCAGCATATGTGTGTGCGCTTTCCTGGTTTCTTGCTATTGCACTGTTTAAATTTCTTCTCAAAGTCAGTAGGTGAAAATAAGGTAGCCTACTGTAACTCCAGGGTAACCAGAATGACTGCATGAAGCCGTGAATAACAGGGAGAAGCAAGGATGGGCAGATGGATTGAGGGAGGGAGGGCTGGAAGATGAGATGATATGGCAAGCTTTAGGGTGAAAGAGCAAAGTTTGTGCATCTGACA
>NW_015511489.1:5582-5890 GCF_001515645.1 Sinocyclocheilus grahami | reverse complement strand
ATGATCACATTCCATGAACAGTTAATAAGTAAAACACGAAAAAAATACTGTGAATAAGTACGGCAGCAGACCAGAGGCTTTAATTGGGAATGCCTGGTCTTGTCTGGTCTAGCGGCATCAAAAGGCCTGGAAAAAACAAAAAAATGACACAAGCCCACAGCACCATTCTGATCTAGTGCACATCACATGTTATCAGTGATGAAGATTCCATTTCATGCTATAAGAAGACATTAAAGGGGTAGTTCACTCAAATTGTAAAAAAATTTTCTGTGGAGTACCACAGAGTTTTTGACAGAAATGGTTAAAGA
>NW_015511489.1:5144-5572 GCF_001515645.1 Sinocyclocheilus grahami | reverse complement strand
ACACAGGTGTGACTCATCAGGGGAAAACGATGGGAACCAAAAGAACTACAAATCTAGAAAAAGGAAACAGGAACAAAACAGGGCAAAATATAAACTAAACATAAAAGTCCAGATGGGGAACATGACAGTTGGAGACAGTGAAAGTCAGCTTAATTTGAGTGAACTTGTAGCAGACAGACACATACTGTGCTGCTATAAAGCAGAAGTGCTTGCATTCATTGTTTATTAATTTATCAAACATGTGTATCAATTTAATTTAGTGATAAATCTCATCCGGGTATCTTGATTTTGCTTTGACCACATTGGAACCATGCTTTTTGCTGTTCAGCAGTTTCAATTCCGAGGTTATGTCCACTCTCTCTTTCTCACAGTCTCTGTAATTGATGATCACATTCCATGAACAGTTAATAAGTAAAACACGAAAAAAA
>NW_015511489.1:2907-3935 GCF_001515645.1 Sinocyclocheilus grahami | reverse complement strand
GGTTTGGGAAATATCCCAAAAAAAATCCCTAACTGCATTAGTGTAAACATTTAGGTTTTAGGTCCGAATGATCCTTGGACAGTAAAACATTTTAGATACCAGATGTTCCCCACAAACACAGTAAACTGTCTTAATAAAAATGTAAAAATTAATGATTTAGGATTGGAGGATAGAAAAAAACATTAGCTCAGTAGTTGGAAAGTCAAAGTCTTTGTCATAATAGATAAATGTGTGAGTGCTGTCAGAACGGATGACTGGACATAAACCATTAAAATTAAAACCATAGGCCTACTGAATTTGTGGAAGAGCTAAATCTTTGTAGACATCATGAATTGTTTTTTGCATGAGAGGGTGAGAACATGTTATTCTTGCTGGCTTAAATATCACTGTCTGCTCTGTGAGGACACAATATGCGCAACAACACCTGTCAGCATCCCAGCGGGTATGCGAGACCCCAGATCTACAGGTGAGAACAAGTGAAGGAGCAGCTTTTTGTAGGCTACATGGTGTTCATCACAACTGAGGTCACACCCTCTGTATAACTGCATAACCTTCAGACTCTTGACGGAATGCAAGATAAGATATCTGTGATCACTGAAGTAGGCTACATCACGACTGGGCTCAAAAGTGTTTGTCCGCCATCTAGTGGATTAGATAGACAATGCATTTGCTTTGTCGTGTCATTTGACAGGTTTTTGACATTTATTGCTTAAAACTAATATTTATTTTTCAGTTACGTTATCCAATAGTGATTAGTATCTTTTTCAATTTCAGTAGTAACTAATTATTGTGACGAATTAGACTAGAGACTAATATTTACTCCAGTAGTAATATTCATTTAATTACTAGTACTTGTTCATTCGATATTAGTGTTTTGTTAAATGATTAGGTTTCTGTTTTTAGAAGCAAGTGGCTATTAGGAATAGTTGAATAGTTACTGGTAACCAGAGGCGGACAGTAAGTACATTTACTTTGAGTATCTTTACTTTACTTGAGTAATATTTTTTCTGGAAACTTATGACTTTAAC
>NW_015511489.1:0-1895 GCF_001515645.1 Sinocyclocheilus grahami | reverse complement strand
AACTACATTTCCCAGCAGTCTTAGCCCAACAGTGCCGTAAACGACACGCCCAGTCGCAAAGCTGAACGGTGACGTTTGCAAATCTGATGTTTGTGCTTTGTGGCTGTTTGCTGGAAACGCCACATCTCAAACAACAAAACACAAGGTTTATTCAGAAGAAATGTCGACGTTAAGATATTAAAAAGAAAATCCGGGACGCTTGACGCGGATTCACGCTTACTGGCTTCAAACCTGCTACCTGGAGGCCTGTTGTGAGAGGAAATCCCCGGACTGAACTGCGACTCCAGGCCGGTCTGAGAGGACATGCCACCGGAGAGAAAGCTGTTCATAGCTCGCCTTTCTTCGCGTGTTTTACCCCTAAAACAAACGGCAAGTGCCTGAACTAAGACCAACAGACTTATATAAGACATGAAACTGTCAAACTGACATGAAAATGTGTTAAAACAAATCGAGGAGTTAAGGTTTATGGAGTGTTAGCAGACGGTGTCGATAAACGGGTAACGTAGAGTAGCTCAGGTGACCCTGATAGAAACGCATAAGTGATGAATTATATATTAACAACGCAGAAACAGGAAGACCTGAGCAGGTAGATAGTCGAAATAATGTTTTGTCAGTAAGGTCAACTACTTATTTAGCAAGAAAGTTAACGTTACATTGTCTAAAGCTTTAGTATTTTGTACTCATACTGGAAGATCAGATTATTTGTATTATTTATTAGGTAACAATATTATTTAAAGCAACAGTTCGTCGTTCTTTGAGGGAGGATAAGATCTACTTATCTCACCACAAGTGTTGCAATCACCTGTAAGACCAGTGTGAGGTAGTACTGTCATTTTCTGTCCACAATCTTCATCTCAAGACACCATCCCAAAGTTGCTTCTGTTGCAGAACCTCTGTTGACGAGGTCACACTGCTTGCATGTTGATGTCTGGGTTTCATCTCCTGGTTGTGTCTCTCATATTTGACATAAGCTGCTGATTTCTTAGGCTTGCCATTTCCGAAGCGTTTACAACTGAGGACTCGAATCCTTCAGGATGAACCGTTACCTGCCAGTGGCACGGCAGCACTTTTTTAGTGCACTCGCAAGCACGAGCGTGGTGGTCAAGTCCATATGTGCCACAGTGATCCTGATGTACCTGCTCTCCTGGGCAGCTAACACCCCTTACCTGCTTGGCGTCACACCTGGCTTCCTTTTTCCACCAAACTTCTGGATTTGGACGCTTCTGACCCATGCAGTGGTGGAGCAACACATTCTCGGCGTGGCGGTGAACATTGCTACTGTGATGGTTGCTGGACGGCTTTTGGAGCCATTATGGGGAGCGCTGGAGCTGCTGATCTTCTTTGCTGTGGTAAACGTAGCAGCCGGTCTCCTATCTGGACTCTCTTATCTTCTCACCTACGCTGCCACCTTTGACCTGGACTACCTGTTTGCTGTGCGGGTGTATGGTGCACCCACTTTTCTGGGGGGCATTCTTGTAGCACTGAAGCAGACTGCGGGAGACACAACAGTGCTTCGAGTTCCTCAAGTACGTTTGAAAGCCGCCCCGGCGCTAGCTTTACTAGCAATAGCCGTCCTGCGGCTAGCAGGACTGCTGGACACTTCAGCTCCACTAGCAGCATGCGGGTACGGCGCTCTGTCCGGGTGGGTTTACCTGCGCTTCTACCAGAGGCACTCTAGGGGGCGTGGAGACATGTCAGACCACTTTGCCTTCGCCTCCTTCTTCCCAGAGGCACTCCAGCCGGCTGTTGGCTTTGCAGCTGGGCTTGTGCACGCTGCCCTTGTGAAGATAAAAGTTTGTCGTAAGATGGTGAAGCGATATGATGTTGGGGCTCCATCCTCCATCACCATCAGCCTACCAGGCACAGACCCACAAGATGCAGAAAGGCGGAGGTAC
>NW_015511488.1:8895-10108 GCF_001515645.1 Sinocyclocheilus grahami | reverse complement strand
TTTTGATATATTTTAAAATGGAATTAATTCCTGTGATGACAAAGCTAAATTTGTAAAATAATCAAATGTTAATATATTTTAAAATGTAATGCATTCACTACATTTTCAAATGTTCAAGTATTATATCTTCATAACATTTAAAAATAAGAACAGTGCTTAACATTTTTGTGGAAACTACATTTTTCAGGATTTTTTGATGAATAGAATGTTCAAAAGAACACCATTTATTTGACAAATGTTTTCAAACAGTGTCAGTTTTGATTAATTTAATGCAGCCTTGCTGAATAAAAGTATTAATTACTGATCCCAAAAAATTTAACATTATGGTGTTGATATCCAAAAGTGAACCAACCGATTTATCAATGGCTCTTTGAAATATTCATGTGTAGCTGCCCTTAGCTGGACCCAGTATCAATCAAACTGCACGCAAAGCTGCCTTCAGCTAAAGCCTCTGTTAATATCGATGGTAATTACAGTAGCACAGAGCCCTGCTGTTCAGCTAGGGATCGTCCTTGGTGAGCATCACCACAAATTAGCTGCTTCACTCCCTCTGTCACCTCCTCGTAATTCTCCCTTAATTCACATGAAACGCTCTCAACAGAGGCTTTGTGTCTCTGAGTAGAATTAATCAAGGATTCCCCATTATAACTTTGGAAACTTTGGAAAAGCTTGGGTTTTGAGGTATTTTAGACAGCACTGGAGCCTAAAATGAGTAAAACAGACCAGACACTCGAGACACATTCAAGCATTGATGCCCTGACAGTATTTCAAAACCTAAATCCTGTGGAAAATTTCTCATCTTTTGGCAGGCTGCTAGAAACAGCTCCACCATTTCAATCCATGAACAATTGTGCCACTACATTATACAGCAACTTATCTACCTTGACACTGTCATTGTTTTACTAAATAAAAGCCCTGTTGTGATCACAGGGGAAAAAAATCAATGGCTTGAAAGAATGAGCCCTCAGACAAACATTCACAGTGGGGGCCATAGGTTGTACAAATGTTTTTATTAAAAATCATTAACATTATTTATTTATATTTGAAGTGAGAAAAAAAACACTTTTATATAAATATTGTTGTAAATTAGGGCTCAACATTTTTTAAATCATCAAAATATATGCAGTGCTTGTCAAAATTTTGGAAATATTATGATGTTTTTAATTACGTCTCATCTCACTAAGGCATTTATGTGCTCAAAATAGAGTAAAAA
>NW_015511488.1:0-648 GCF_001515645.1 Sinocyclocheilus grahami | reverse complement strand
ATTAATTGAACGATTTGCCACTTAAAATGAGAAGTATAGATCTGAATTAGTCATCACAGGCATTTGGGCAGCGTTTTTACTCTCTCTTTCTTGTTCGGTCTTCATCTCTGCTTTTATTAAATAAGAATTTAGACCGAAAAAATAGCTGACTTCCTGTCTTGATTGAGCAGTGTCTGAGTTTATGTTTGCATGCCTATGTGTAGCGTCTTTCCTCACAGTGGAAGCCGAGCGATGTGTGTAGGAGTGAGCAACAGCAAGGTCACAGACACTGGTTGTCTCTAAGGTGATATAAATGCTCATCTCAACACACCTTTTGTGGGACACAGTGACTCATTACTGCAACAGTAATCCATGTAACATCATCACACCAGCATACCAAACACCCTCTCCCTCTCTGATGTTATTATGAGGCCAATACAAGTCTAATAATGGCACAATGACAAAACCTCCTGGGAAATATTGTGTTTTGACAGAGCAACTGTTATTGTGATCATTTCAGTTTTCTACTAGAGATCCTACACTTTTCTTGCACAGTTCAGTTTTTGAATATGTGGTTTAGTGTTATTGTTCAAAAGCTTGAGGTCAGTAAGATTTGTGACCCTGGACCACAAAACCAGTCATAACTAGCACAGGTATATTTGTAGCAAT
>NW_015511487.1:9158-10109 GCF_001515645.1 Sinocyclocheilus grahami | reverse complement strand
CAGTGTATATCTTTTTTTTTTTACAAAAAAGTATATCAACATATTTTATCCAAGAGTTACAGAATATGTTATTGTTAAATGTTAAATAAATGTTCCTAGGTCAATTTCTGTTATGTAAACTTTTCATTCAATAGTACTTAAATAGTAAATTCTGGTTTAAAATAATTCAGTAAAACATATAGTTGCTTATACCAGAGAAGAGTTGATTACACATTGTTGTTTATGATCGTAGTAGATGGTTGTGCTCCATAAAGAGTGGGATTTTCTTGGTCACTGTACATACAGTACTGCTCTCCCACAGGCAGCTGACTGGAGCCATACGCAATATAAATAAACACCAGTCACATAGTTGACTTTGTATACAGGGAAAACTTACTGACCTGAGGGCAAATGCACCTACAAGAGCCACTTTGTTCCTCATCTTTTGGGTTCATGGTTTGGCAAGCTTTTTTTTTCTTTTTAAGCATTATGAATGTGTTCATTGTAATGCAAATACATTTTAGTGTCATGTAATATAATTATATGTATGACATTATTAAATTATTATTGGTTATTATTATTATTAATAATAACAATAATAATAATACACATTTAAATTATTGAATTATATTATAAATTCACATTTGACCAAATATTCCTAGTTTTAATTTTCAGTTGTTTTGATTTTGACTGTGATGTGTTTAACTGATTATTTAAAATTCTGTACGAGAAAAAAATTATGTAAATTAACAGATCATTTGTTAAACTACTCTGATGTTTTTTTTACAGGAATTAAGGTCATAAAATAAGATGTTCCAAATGAGACAATATCTTATTGTCCTTCTCCTGGTTGGAGCCGTGAAGTCACAGGTCAACCCAGGTGAGAGGAATGAAGCATAATTAATATAATTCACAAATCAAACGAGGAACAGCTTTTGAGTCATAATATTATATAGTGCAAATTCATGTCAA